>NC_072739.1:58860465-58917582 GCF_026930045.1 Uloborus diversus | reverse complement strand
CACTTTGATTACTAAAAGTGAAAACACTAATTTAAGCTTGCTTTGAATAAGGCCCAGAGTTCATTAAATAAAAATGTCTCAAAATTAATGCTTTAATTTAGTTAAAAAAGTTAATACACAGATTACTTTATTAACTCTAATAATTGAAGAAAACTATCACGCCTTCCATTAAATGTACAAATCAAACCCTGATATATTTTTTCCAGATCAGCAACACTTGGATGAGAGCGCTGCCAGCAAAACTTCACCCGAAAGTTCGCGCACTGGGACAAATTCTGTGAGTACTCTCAGTTTCGTAACACTATCCTTATTCACACCACTCGTTTTCAATTAACCTGCTTACTACAGCAATAGTTATTTGTTTTAATTCATCAATAGTTATTTGTTTTAATTTTGTGATTTTAGAAACCATAATATGACAAATAATGTTCTTAAATTATTGAGGGGGCTCTGCCCCCCAAACCAAACTATTGAGGAGGCTTGGGCCCCCTCAAGCCCCATGGAGTCGGCGCCACTGACTGAAAATTAATTTTGTTGAATCTGTTATTTCATTTTTGTACGGGAATTCTACAATCAGCTCATTAACTTTTTGCATCAATCATTTTGATATCAATCAGCTATGCATTTTGATTTAGACATGGTAGTAAGCTTGACACAATTTTTAGAAACAACTTATTGGCCCTTTCCTAAAGTAGTTTGGTGGTAATTAAGTTTTCGATCATTAAATGGCACCATAGTCAAGAGAAGAAAATCTTCACTAAGCTGTAAAAGATTCTCAAACATATATATATATATATATATTTTCCTTCAGTTCAAAAATTGTTATTTATTGCATTTAAGTCAATTTTTGCAGTATATTTCAAGCATTTTCATTCACACACATGCATAAATGGCGAAAAAATTGGTTACTATTATGAAAAAAAACCTCATACGTACAAATTGAAATTTTTAATGAAGAATTCAACTTCTACCTAGCTAGATTAGAAAAATAAGTTACAAAAATTATATTTGAAAGTTCACATTGAATAAATATTCTATAATAAAACATAACTTTGACATATTTCATTCTGTTTTTGATATTTTCTCACAAAATAGTTTCTCTAAAAATGTAGTTTTGAACAGGACGGTAAAAATCATTGTATTCACTGATTTTTACCGTCCAAAACCTTGCCAACCCTGGTTTAAAATATTTTTAAAAACTAAACTGATTTTTTGTGATTTGAAACATGTCTTCATCCCGTGTTAGGAAACTCTCACTATATCTGTTTTTCATGTATATGTGGAATCTTTATCTATTTAAAAAAATCCTTTTAACTAACCAAGTGAGAAACTCCAGTAAAATACAGACAGGGGTGTGCACAGAGGGGAGAAGGGACACCTGTTGGTCCGGGCCCAAGCCTGAAGTAGGCCTGAGATTTTAAAAATAGGAGGTTAAATATATGAAAGGACATAGAGGTAAACAATATGGAGGGGAGCTTAAAAAAAGACCTTTTTTAACAGGCCCCAAAATTTCTGTGAACACCCCTGAATACAGATCAATTTTCTTCATTTAGAAAGAACATAAGTGGAATACTCAACAGAAATGACTGGCTGCTTGTCAGTTACTGATTATTATTCTTTATTACAACAAAATTGTACAGAAATAAGAATTTTCTGCCTTTAGTCTAAAGTAATCTTCAATTTTTTTTTTTTTAATTTTTGAATCTTAATCTTGTTTGAATGATGTAGCAACTATCCCTACCTAACACATTTCCCAATTCAGTATATTCAGTAAGTTACCGAATTGGTACTTACTGAATATATCTGCCTTGCCTGCAATATTCAAGTTGAACTGAACCATTGTTTGGTTGTCTGGTCAGTGCTAATTCTGTATTAGCTACCAGTTTGTTTGGCACTCTTGGCTTCTTTAAGAGGTTTTCCACCTCCAGCTCAGTCACTCCTATGCCGGGCTGATGAGTGCTAATAAACACAAAACTGCAGTCCTTGGCTGGAATTGACTGAGCTGGTGGTGTATTTCATGTATTTCTGCCTTACCCTGGCTATAGGTTGGTAACTTACTGAATATATCTGCCTTGCCTGCAATATTAGAGTTCAGTTGAACCATTGTTTCGGTCACTCGTCTGGTCAGCAGTGGCGGCGCTAGGCGTCGGCGACGTCGGCAACTGCCGACGGCCTCGCGCAGATAGGGCCTCGCAAAATTCTCAGAAGTAAATTCTCAGAAGTTTTAAGATATTTCCATGTTTTCGATTGAAGCTCTCATTAAATATAACAGACGCAAAAGTAATCAAACTAGTGCGTGCAGGAGAGACTGCACAGAGTCAGCCTTAGCAAATGTTCGGCCCAATTCTGTCGGGGCCTGAATTAAAAATATTCATTGGCAACAGCTAATTGATCAGCTAACTCTATCCCCCCCCCTTTCTTTTTTCTCTTCTTTTCAGTTCTTTTCTTTTTTCTTTTGTTTCCTAAGTTCATCTAAAAGTACGAAAATATCCAAAATGCTGCTCCTCCGAACTCTTCCCCCTCCACACACACACACACACACACACCGAAAGCATTATGGAGCAACTGAAATTTTGTTTCCAGATCTTAAACTTCGCGATATTTCCAGCTTAAAGCTCCCAAATGCTCAACAACGTCGAAAATCGCTTAAAATTGCGTTTTTTTAGCTTGAATTTCAAAAATTACCGAGCGTAATATTACAAAATATGGCAATACAATCGCATTTTTAAGGATTGAATTTCAGAAAATATTCGGGCAAGGGTCCCCATATCGCCTTTCTTTTATATCATAAGCAATTAGGCTTTTTAAACTTCATTAACAGAAAGTTCAAGTGGAATGGCTCCTGAATATAAAATATTCCTAAGTTTTTAGGACCATAATTTTCCAAAAATTTCGAGGGATCTCCCTTCCTTCCGGTAAAATCGTCAAAGTTTGTCTAAAATTCCGTTTTTGAAACTTCAATTTCAAGAATTTGCAGGAAATTGATTTTGACTTTTTTTTTTTTTTTAAAGAATCGATCTGGGACAGTCTCTAACCCTAAAGTCAATAAATACGGCCTATATTTGCATTTTTAAGGCCTCAATTTCTAGAAATTTCCACCGAGACCCCCTGTATCTTTTTTACCTTAACATCAGCAAAGAAAGCCCAAAATGGCGTTTTTAAACTACAAATTTCGAAATCTTTCCGGGGGAGAACCCCCAGACCCCCCTTTCTATCAGGTAATTTTTCTGCGCTACTAATCACGAAATGTTTTTGTCCCAGCAATTAAGTGAATTGGGAACCCTAAATGCCAATAGTTAGTACAAAAATTAATTCTATGAATTCAATTATTTGTCTCACAATATTTTCTGATTAAAAGGGCCTCGCAAAACTGCATCGCCGACGTTTACTTTTGCTCTCGCGCCGCCACTGCTGGTCAGTGCTAATTCTGTATTAGCTACCAGTTTGTTTGGCACTCTTGGCTTCCTTAAGAGGTTTTCCACCTCCAGCTCAGTCATTCCTATGCCGGGCTGACGAGTGCTAATAAGCACCGAATGCAGTCCTCGGCTGGAATTGACTGAGCTGGCGGTGTATTTCATGTATTCATACATTTCACAATGTTTTATAAAATGAAAACTGTCTGTGAACCAATTATGTATTTAATGATAATTTAAAGAATTATGGTGATGGCGAACAGATTGGTATTTCTCCGCATGTGGAGGAATTACTTTTAAGTTTAAATAATTTCGCGCAATAATCTTAAAGTCTATTTAATGGGAATAGGGAAAGGTAGCCCCATCTAGTTTTGAATCCTGCCGGACTAGCCCAGAAAAATCAAGACTGCATTTTAATGTTTTGAAAACAATTTTTTTAAGAAATAAAAAGTTTCTATAGAAATTTTTTTTGGTAGGGGTGTATAAGCGAGATAAAATTTGCCTCAAATTACCAAATGAGAGTTCAACCAGGGCTGTCAGCTTAGTTGTTAACTAGGGGCCTGACTGCCACAGGATCTGAGTAAAATAATTTTTTATAAGCTTTATGTAGGGATGGAGCCGGCGACCAAACTGACAATCTGTATCAACTATAATGTAAGCTTAAAAAATTGTTTTCTCGTGCATAAAATTAAAGATTTTTCCTCACTAAGTGCCAATTTGGATCTTTGGGTATTTGATGAAGTAAATCAAAGTTTCATTGTAAGGCTTCTGGAGGTGCGAGGCCGTGGACTGTAGCCCACCCCTTGCAATGCCACTGTGTTTATGCAGAGCAATCATTTAGTCCCCACATTTCAAATTTTTCCATGGGAAGCAAAGAGTATATGTCAGGATTGGCAAACGTCCCGGTTTTTAAAGGGAAATAGTCCCTTATCCTTATTTAAAAACTGTCATGCCCCCCCCCCCCCCCGTAGACTTTTGATAAGGGACAACTAAAGTCCCATTTCAAGTTCAGAGCTTTACTTTATGAATACAGACAGTGAATGAGAAATTATTTTAAGAAAAAAAAGTAAATAGAAGAAAAAAGGAAATTCATGTGTGGCAGCAAATATGAAAATTGTTTAAGTTTTAGCTATAGTTAAAGCAGAACTCAATTCTAGCTATCAATTCAACAAGTGTAAGTTGCAATGAAATTTTTCACAACATGAAAACACATATAAACTTAAAGATTTGTTTAGTTTCACAGTTCTCATCAAAGTAGGAAATTTTCACTTTAGAAAGCAGAACTGAATTTTATATTGTCGTTTGGCAACAGGTTAAATATTTATTTCGGGTCTTGCTTAACAATGGGCTAAAATTTACATTATAAGACTTTAAAAACTGCTAAAAAGAAAATACAGAGGTGTGAAAATTATTAGATTAATTGTGATTCAGTTTTTCTTGATTAATTTTGTAAATACTTGCAATAATTCATGAAGGAAAATTTGTTTTGCTATTCCAATCATTTTTTCACTCCTTTAGAGTAGTTTTAGGAACATTACTTTGTTAAATGTTGGCATTTATAAGAAAGAAAAATATTCTTGGTGCGGGCCCTTGAATCTCTCCTCCACGTAAAATCACAAAAAGATCGTATTAAACTGCGTTTTTAGCCCTACAAGTGCAAGAAAAAAAAAACGCCAGAGAACCCCTTGAACCTCCCTCTTCTGAATCTCGACATAATGTTTGCGTTTTTAAGGTTTCAATTTCGAAAAATGGGCGGGGGGGGGGGGGTTGCACCCGAGCGCTTAATATTACGAAAGGCAGTTAAATGCATTTCAAAGATTCCAAATCAGAAAAACTATCTTGGATGAGCCCTCAAATCTCTCGTCCCTCTAACATCATCAAAAAGAGCATCTAAAACTGCATTCTTAGAGCTACAATTTCGAAAAATAGACAAGTGAGCGCCATCAAACCTCCTCCCCTAACATTACCAAAGATCGTCTAAAATGCGTTTTTAAGACTACGAATTCGAAAATTTTACGGGGGAGAAACCCCCGGACCCCCTTTACTTCGTAGTTAATATTATACTTACGTTAGGTTCATATCGGCTTCCTCTTAAATCGGAAGTCCCATGGAGTCGCCTCAGAACGAACAGTACTTACGGAAATACTACTTTGAGGCGACGATATATGCACACCTTTGTTGAAAAAAGAGGAAAATTATTGGGAATGTTACAGCCTTTATGATAAAACTTGTGTCGCCAAGTAAAAATTCTTTAAAAAATGCTCTGGCTCATGGTGCTGTGTGGTAAGCATCACAGAAAGCATGAGGACCCAATATCAACATGAAAAAGTGCTTGAACAAAGGTTTTATAGTTAACGGTTTGTTTCCACATGAAGACTTCTTATTCATGCATGATGGAGTTATGTGCCTTGAAGCAAAAGTGCCCATATGGGGACTTAAGCCCCCCCCCCTCCTGAGAACTTCCTTGCTTTTAGTACTTTCTTCTTTGCAAAAATGCAAAAAGGTATCTTCTCCAGCAATTAATAAGTTATTAAAAATGTCAAATTTTAATAACTCTAATCTGTACTGAAATCTCTTTCTATAGGGAAAATATCCTGCTAAACCATGTGGAAAATATCTGAGCCCCCCCCCCTTAAAATTTTGCATATGGGCGCCCTTGTCTTGAAGCTTTATCTGTAACCAAAATTTCGAGTGAAAAAAATGTGTAAAACACTTCCACCACATGGAAACAGTCTCATGACGAGTAAATACAAATTAATTGAGAAGAACTTATAAAAAGAATGCCAAGAGGGATCGAAACTTTAATTAAATAAATAAGAAGATGCCCCCTCAATATTAAATGTATCAATATTTTTTTTTAATAAAGTATTTCTTTGATATAACAAGATTTTACTGTACATTTCACAATTATTCTAATAATTTTCACACCTCTGTAATTATAGCTCGTGTTACTTCCTAATAGTGTAGCTTTCTATAAAGAAAAAATGGCTAAAATCGGTTCAGTAGTTTTGGAGCCTGTTCGATACAAACAAAGCAAAAAAAATTTCCTCTTTTTATATAGGGTCATTCCATAGTGAACGACGTAACATTCGGAGCTGATTTTCTTACTATATAAAAAAGTAGTATAGTAGTAGGAGTAAATATATATATATATATATATATATATATATATATATATATATATATATATATATATATATATATATATATATATATATATATATATATATATATATATATATATATATATATATATATATATATATTTGGTTTAAAATGCACAAGGTGACTATTTTTCATTTCTACCAAGAAGTTAAAGGAAAATAAGCACTGGCAGGTATTTTTTCACCAAAAAAGGCATTGTAACTAACGTAACATTTTTGCAACCTTGAGAAACAATGCTTATGATACAAGGTAAATTTTTCTGAAAGTTACGCAGGCATTTAAAATTGGCTGATATATTTGTAAGAGGCAAACAGTCTGTTTTAAAAAATATACTACAGATTTACTACACATGAATCTTTTTTGGCCCTTAATGGTACTTTTACGAAAAACTGTGTGTGACTAAAGTAACAGAACTAACTTAACCATTGATTAACCATATAAAAAACTTTTTGAAATTAATCTCTTGCTCTTATATTACTTTTACACTTTTTAGGAACCTTTTTTATGTTGCATCATGGTTTTTTCTTTACTTTTTTTCTATATTAGCGTAAGAAATTTGATGGAAGGATTCAGTTCAATTAACTCAGTTTAAATGAGCAAAGAAAAAAATAAATAAGTAAAAAACTGCTTTTACTAACTGAATAACATCATTTTTGGGCTAGTTAAATCCTAAATATCTCTCTTTTAAAAAGTTAACTTTATACAAGTTGATAGCTTCACCAAATTCTAGTGTTCTGCCAATATACTAGTTATCGTCATAAGAAACCCCGTAGTACTTTTCAACGGCACATGATTTTTTAAAGTTTACTGATTCATCAAACAAATAGTGTTGTGTATCTTGAATCAAAATGTAATATTGAAAAAAATATTTGAATATTTTTGCAGAATGCATTTTAATTCCAGATATCACCGCAAATGTTTAAATTTCTATATGATCATTCATGCATTTTCTGAAATATGATGCAGCCGCGCTTATTGTCACTGTATCATGTAACATCTTCAAATGTTTTCCAACAAGACTGCCATTACTTCATTTTAATAATAGGTGGAGATGAATTTTTTAAAAAATAGACGTTCTCCTTTGTAAAGACTGTCTTTCTATTTTCTTAATTCTTTTGCTTAGATTCTCGTGTTGAATGCACATTCAGCAGAGTACTCATTTTGCTTTACTCGCCTTTTTTTAAAAAATAATACTTTAAATTGGAAGTATCTTTTTAAGGACCTTTAAAAAAGTATTTTTCTAAGTAGACAGAAGTTCTACAATGTAATATTGCTGGTATTTTTCACCCTAAATATTTTTAATCAATATAGAATGCCTACTTTTTCAAAATTGTTCATGAAAATGTAAATTAAATTAGTTAAATTAAGTACGTTTTAAATGTTAGCAGTCATTTTTTAAATGTTACGTTAGTCACAGCTCAAATGTTACGTTAGTCACACTAATTATTTTATATTTACTGCTACTAATATAAATATTTTGCACTTTTTAAGTAGATATGACACGAAAATAAAAAGTGCTGTTTGGTTCAATGATCTGGTTTCGTTTTTAAGCAGAAAATAGTACATTTTTGTGACTAACGCAACGTAAATATTTTCAGTGAAATAATCAAACTAATTAAAATACTTATTTTATAATGCATGCAAAAAGAACAGTCAATTTTAATGGGCCAACATCTAATCTTTTAGAAGAAACATAGTAGTTCTTTTAAAAATTTGCAAAACTTTTTACATTACACAAGGAAACTTAGACGCATGTTTTTTGCGTATGCTAAGCCTTTTCTACAACCTTGCACGTTTAGAGCCAGAAGAGAAACACTGAATGAAATTTTTACGAACTGTTACTGGATTTATGTACTAAAATCAGGGTTGGCAAGGTTTTGGACACTATGGTAAAAACCACGGTGTTTTTACCGTCCTGTCCAAAACTGTTCAAAAGTATATTTTTAGAAATATTGTATTCTGTGAGAAAACATCAGAAGCAGAATAAAATGTATCAAAGCAATGTTTTATATTGAACATTTGTTCAATGAGAACATTCAACTTATGTATGCACCTGATTTCAATCTAGTTACATAGAAGTTGAATTCTTGATTAAAATTTCAATTTGTATGCATGAGTTGATTTAGTTCTTTTTTTTTTTTTTGACATTAGCAACCAATTTCCTTATGTTTATGTGTGTGTACCAATGAAATCAGGGCTGGCAAGGTTTTTCCATCCTGTTCAAAACCCTTGTGTCCAAAACTACGTTTTGAGAAACTATATTTGGTGAAAAAATATCAATAACAACAAAATGTGGCAACATTATTTTTTTGACTATTTAATATATTTATTCAATGTGAACATTCAAGTATAAATATATATGTAGCTGATTTTAAGGTAGTTATACGTAGAAATTAAATTCTTCATTAAAAATTTCAATTTGTATGCAAGAGATTTTTTTTCATCAATAAACCAAATTTTTCGACATTTATGCATGTGTGCAAAAGAAAGTGTTCCAAATATAGTGCAATAAAGTATTACATTAAAAATATGAGCTAAAAAAAGAACAGCACAAGTTTTATAAATTTAGTGTTTAACCATCAATTTTTTGTTCTCTAATGTATGATTTAAAAAATAATTTTCGTTATAACATCATGCAAAACTTATTCGCAAAAACCATTATTTTTTTTTATTTATTTATTAATTTATTTATTTTTTTGCACTGAAATATGACACATTCAATAACTTTCCTTTGTGTTATAAATGGAACTGGAATTTGTTGTGTTGTTAGTGTTGTGAATTTCTTTTCATAACTCTACCAACTGTTACATAAAGAAGTTTTTATGTAATAGTTATTGGCAATTTTTTTAAGCAAAATATTTTTTAAATGAATATTTTGGAGAGAAATATTATCAACTACTCATTAATTAAACCTCATTAATATCTATATTTGTGCATTACGAATATTGCAATAAGTACGAATTGATTAGATTACACCACTTTAGCTTTGGCATAGTTTTGGATAGTTTAAGTCAGTTTTGGACAATTTCGGACGGTAAAAACCACCTGTCCTAAACCAGTTTTGGACAGTCCAAAACCCAACCCTGACTAGAATGTATGCTGAATGAAATAATGGTAGGTTGCAATTAGGGCGTTGTGGAAAAAAATTCTGAGGTTGAGGTTGACCTTTCTATGGAATGACCCATTAGTATAGATTCATGATATAATTTATGCAATAAAATGGGATAATCACAAGAACGTAGTTATTTTTTACGGCCTTGTATTTTTGTTTCTTTAGTTATTGTACAGCCTTGTTTTCATCCATAAAATGATTTGTTTTTGTTATGAATATGCTACCCAAGTTAACCCCTTCAGACCTGGTGTCCGGTATACCGGACATACACTTTAAACTGCTGCTAATCATTTAATAATTGATTTAATTAGTTGATTTTTTTTGTCACATTCTCTTTACATTCTACTTATTATAATCTGAAATAATTTTTTGTTTTCGGATTGACAACACTGACATATAAGTATTGAGAGGTAGAGAGTGGCTCATTTTTCCAACCATGGATTTTCATCTGAAAAGCGAGGTTTTCTTCCTGATTTTTTAAAAAAATATATAATCTTTAATTAATTGTTTCAAACGCTTATATTATGTTTTATAATTGTTTATGGAACATTTTATAATGAAGTTTGTTCGGTATTTTATCGTTTTTATATATAAAATATTGATTTCAAAAATATAAGTCCGGAATACTGGACGTGCTATAACTCTTTTAATTTTTCTCCTACAAATTGAAAATTTTGTCTATAAGATACTCTTTACCATAGTACACTGTGTACCAAATATCAACATTTTTGGTCCAATATTTCACGATTCCGACTCAAGAGGTTAAAATCATTCCATCTTACTAACTGTGAAACAGAATTACTTATTTCTACTTTAACGATTATTTAAACGATTTTAGCTTTCTTATGAATGACTCAGAAGTGCTCCATTTTAGCATGACTGTCAAAGTAAAATGTATGTTATACGGTCTCATTGATTTTTCTGTATAATGATAGTAACATTATAGTAGTACAAAGAATAGTTTCCTCTTTTTTTTGCGAGTTATTTAATAAAAAATAAAATTTCTAATGGAATTTTTGTGGATGAATTAAAATACGTTATCAGTGCTTTAATAGACATGTAGAAAGAAATTAAGTTAAAAGAGAGCAATTTCTAATTATAAGTTATACAAATACGAAATGTTTATTCCAGTGCTTCCCAACCTGGGAACGATCGCCCCCTAGAGGTAAAATTTGGGGGGCGATCAGTGTTTAAAAGGTAAAATTAAAATTTTAAAAAGCCAGCAAATATATCGAAATTGAAAACACATAGTCTGACCACCGATGAGATGCAAATGCAAACATCCGGTTTACAAGCGGAAATGGACTTATCCAATAGTTTTCCAGCGATGCCAAAAACTTTTACTTGATTTGAATACTCTTGCAATAGGATTTTTTAGGCTTGAACTCAAGTCAGTTGATATGCTCATATATTTTCAATACAAGTTGCTTTTTTTTTTTTTTTAGCTGAGACCTCACCAATGA
Source organism: Uloborus diversus (assembly GCF_026930045.1). NCBI lineage: Eukaryota > Metazoa > Arthropoda > Arachnida > Araneae > Uloboridae > Uloborus > Uloborus diversus. The sequence goes on along the minus strand of NC_072739.1, from coordinate 58,906,429 downwards.
AAAAAGAAGCTGGTACGAATACATTATCTGAAGATTTTCAGAAAGTACATTTACACAATGATATCTCAACAGAAAAAGATGAGGATACGGCTGTACTGTGTGCGGACTTGGAAACATTGCACAAGAACCCGCGATTTGCTGATGTCATTCTAAAATTAGGAGAGCGGGAGTTTCCGGCGCACAAGGTGATTCTGGCAAGTCGGTCAAAAGTGTTTGAAGCCATGTTCGAACATGACATGCAAGAAAAGCAACAAGACGCTGTTAGTCTTGTTGAAATGGAAGTCGGTACTGTTGAGGACATGCTTAGTTACATCTACTGTAGCAAAGTGCGTCAACTGTCTCCTGAAGAAGCGCTCAAATTGTATGTTGCAGCAGATCGGTACGACTTGCAGGGACTGGTGCTCAAGTGTCGTAAAATTATGCTCAGTGGGTTATCTATCGACAATATTTGTGATATATCTGCTGTTGCCGATTTGCACAATGACGAGTTACTAATAGACGCTGTAAAATCTCTTCTATCTAAAGATGCTAAAAAATTTCTAACGACAGACAAGTGGCTAATGTTTTCCAAGGAGAACCCACTTTTAGCTTTAAATTTAGTTCAGTCTGTTATTTTAGGTCATTGATTGTTGGTTTTGCAAAGTTGATGTTATTGACTACAATAATATTTTCATAACTCTTGGCTTAAAACCTTGATTTCGAAAGGAATGTTTTACTACTATACCATAATTAACGCCAATGACATCGTGATAAAGTTAGTCACGCCAAAATTTATTGTTGTTGTTGGTTTTTTACATTTAATTTTTTTTTTTTTTTTTTTTTTTTGAAATAGATGGGTTATTATTCAAAAAGTGTAACTTTTCTGTCACATGCCTTCTACAGTAAAAACTTTAAGGAAAAATTCATTTACCAATGGTTTTTAATTTCATCAAAAATATATCTATTTCATCCTGCCAACAATTTTTTAATAACCATTTTTATTTCACTATATTTTTGGTTCATAACATGTGAATTCTCACCTCCATGGCATGTCACACACCTTGTGACTGTTTATGTTGCTTAATAACTTGCTTAATTAAAAGTATATACTTCTTTATTTATTATTCCTTTCACAAGTGTCTCAACTACTAATTGTTTCAGTATTTTTAATTTTGTATTTTATTTCTTTTAGAAGGACAAGGAGTCGTGTCACACAATAAATTCTCACCTCCGTTACCTAAACACAAAATGCCATTCCTCATTAACACATGGCAATAATGACGTCAAATTTTATTTCCCATGATACAAGGGAGCCCCCTTCTTGATTTTTAGGCAGAGTTGAAGTTGTGAGATTTTTGTCAAAAAATAAGAAGATAGATTTTGCTTTACAAACTTAGTGTGGTTATTCTGAATTCTCACCTCCGTGAACTTGAATTTCAGGGATGTAAATTAATGTAAAAAAGGAAGTGAACATGTTTTCGTATGCTTAACATGTGCAGATTGTAGCAACGAAGAAAAAAAAAATCCATGTATCCATTAGGCCTATATTAATGGAAAGATCCTCACCTCCATGACAGAGTTTATGAATGTCATTGTTTCTGAGGTGAAAATAACTGATGGTGGGGAAATACATCAATAGGCATTCTGCCAAAATTATAAATTACCAGTATATCCTCAATTTTACTACATAAATACTATTTTTTAACATACATTTGAAACTACTAATTAATACGTACTTTAATCCAGAGAGCTTAATACAGTAGACGACTATTAAAACGCACACCTTGGGACCAGAGCTTTTGCATTACACAGGTTTTGGCGTTATATAGATCATTTCACAAATTTTGAAACTAACATTCAGAATATATCTATATATTAGCACTTCAGAATGAGTTTTATCTTCAATGAGTATTAAAGCACCAATATTACAATTAGTTATTCACAAATAAATATGTTTTACAATATAAAGAAAGTGCATTACCCTGCACTGCTTCATGACTCGCATAACAGCTGCATTTTCAAGAGCCATCTGGTATTTTCTGTTTACTATGAGTACAAATTTTAAATTTAAAAGCTTTGAATTAAGATAGAAAAATGAAAAACTTGAAAAATTTAATTTGGTTAACCATTTTTATGTTTATAAAGCAAAACAGAGGGATTTTTTAAACTTCCAAAACCTATTGTTTACTTCTGAAAAGTTGTGCGGTTTATAGAGCATTGCGTTATATAGGTCGGCGTTATAATGGTCTTCTACTGTATTATATTCCCACTAATCATTAAAATAGCTGATTGTTTGAACAACTAACAAAATTACTACTTTGATATGAAATTAACCTCGATTTTTAAATATTAAAAGTTTTTTTTCCTTCCGTGAACAAGGCATTTTTTATTTTTTTTATTTATGAGTAAAATAATTGGAACTTAGCTGGCAATTGTTTATGGTTACTTCTAGTAGGTAACACTTTCATATAAGAATGGAAAAAAAAAAGAAAACAAAAGGTTTCAAAATTGAAAAATATTTGCTTTAAGAGTTTTCTGGAGAATGACCCATATAGGCTGATTTTTTTTAACCCAAGTGCCTTCTTTAAATGTTCTTCAATTAGCGTTATTGAAAATATTTTAAAATTAGTTAAAAGCCACAACTTTTACTCGTGCTTTGAGCTTATACGTGCATTTCTTCAGTCATTTTGTTTTGAACTATAGATAACGTGTAAATAAATCCGAACGATATTACTTTATCTTCAGGAAGAGTGAAAGATGACAGAAATCTTCTCTATTTTCTGGTAATGGGCAGCCAATAAGTTTTTAAGGTGGAATACCTTTGCATTTGTTATTTTTCACAAGAGATGTTTCCAAAAATTTTACATACTTTTTATGTATATTTTGATATTATAATGTGTTGGTGATTGAATAAATGAAAAGCTCATTTGTAGCACCTTCCTCGTCGGGTTTTATTTAATGATTTATTTACAGGTACAAATACAAAAGTGACGACCAGTAACAGGCTCTGGGTCCAGCTAGACTGGTCCTAGTCTATTTACAATCCCCAGTGAAGATCAATGGCCCTCTTAAAACTATCTACTCCCTTGCTAATTCCCAATTCTTCTGGTAAGCTGTTCCAAGGTTCCACTACCCTGCTAAAATAATAATTTTTCCTAATATCCATGTTAGCCTGAGAACTACTAGTTGAGGATGATATAACTGAGGTGAAAGAATAAATTTCAGCAGAAAAGAATTTTATCTTTCATTCAAAAGCCCACAGAATTCCGAAAAAATGTGGTATTTTTTCGTCGTAGGTATGTCACGACTCATTTTCAACATTTTTCGCCTCACTGGTCCAAACAAAGCGCGTATTGGCTCGTCAAACGCCGCCAAAATCAATATTGCTAAAATTTATTGTTTGATTCTTAAGTGAAACAATCCTTTAAAAAATCCACCAAAAAAAAACTACCATGTAGTGGCCCATTATGAAACTTTCTCCTGTTATTGTTGTTTGTTGTGCCCAAGGATTAAGCAAAAAGAAAAATGCCAAGTCAAATATTAAACTTTGTTTTGAACACCTTTATTTGCACACGTATAAAAATGTAGGAAAATGTGGTTACTTCTATTTAAAGTACAAAATAGTATTTTAATAGATTTACAGTATACCCTCGTTTTACGCTTTTTTTTTTTTTTTAAATACGGTTTCGATTATAGGGTCATTCCATATCAAATCGAACGAAAAAGTAAGATTTTCGAGCTGACCCCTTCCGATTTTTTTTTTTTTTTAATTTTGGACGTTTGGTAATAAAAGTAAAAACCCAAATTTTTACATTTTTAATACAAATATACTTTAATTGGGAGTCATTACAAAAAATTTGAATTTTGGTAGACGGAGTAGCTTTTGAACACATATAACTTTTGTTTTAATTGCACTACATGCAAAAACTTGATATTATTTTAAAGCTCGTGAAACACGCTTTTAGATGATATATTACATGATACAAAAATGCAATCTTAAGTTTTGAAGGTCATTCAAAATTACCTTTGACATTGAATATTTTCAAAAAGTTATTATTTTATAAATCTGAAAAAAATATATAGTATACTACACACTATTGTGTTCTTTGTGTCAAGTTTCATGTTGGGACAATTAGGGGATCGGCTATAATTTAATGCTTCATGCAACGGATGTTTGACGATAAATTAAAAAATAATGATATAGCAACGTTTGGCAGACGATAAATTAGAAATGTAAAACAAGTTTAAAATTATATTTGCTGTTTTTTAAATATCGTCTGCAGATTGACTTACAGATGCTATTTTCCCTGCCTGCGATAGGGTGGTCCCGGGTTCGAATCCCAGCTCGGGCATGGATGTATTTTCTCTTTGCTGTCCTTGTCCTTCCTTTTTGTGAATGTGTTGTGCTGTGAATGGTTGCCTACCCTATTACAGCGTCCCAAAGGCATGTGTGTATTGTGGAAGTCGAACTTCACACTAGATTACGGTACAGTGGGAAAAGTGAAGCAGCGCACCCCAAATTGCCAGTCTCGCTGGCACAAGACAACAACAAGGTTCTCATCCCGATGAGTTGATTGAACTTTTTAGTTGATTCAACTCTTAAGGACATTACCAAGCGTTCGCTCTATACACGAGTAAATTTGTCAACTCGGTTCAGCTTTAACAGCATTGTGAGGTATTTTTAGAAGAAAAATTGAATCTACAAAGCTGCCTCATGTGAAGACAATTGAATACTCCAGTCAACGAGTTAACAAGCAACTGTTTTGAAAAGTTGATTTAACTAACCGCCTCGTGTTATAAAGTTCTAATAGATTGCTGCAAGTAATAAAGTGCTTTTAGAACTTTCTTTACCTAAACAAGTGATTGCATTGCAGTTTTAGTCTGTTGTAAGCAAAAGTGACCCAAGCTTAAAATTTTTTGGCGGTCAGAAATTCTTAATTTACTGAATGGGACTTTAAATTTCGTCGCATGATCATAATTTTGCATATAAAACTCCAAATTTTGCGGAATGATGATAATTTTGCTGAATCATCAGACAAAATATTTTGAATAAGGACATTTTTGGAAGCTCATATTGACCTCCCGTGTCCTCCATCGGGGCGCACCTGATTTTAATCCTTTTCATCTGCCATAACGTGTGCACTTGAGGCCAGTTTTTACTCAAGTCAGAAACTGGTAGGGGATATAAAATTGTAGAAGCAGAAACAACCTACAAACATAGGCGGATTTAGGACTGAGTTCCTGGGGGGGCAGGATTTTTTTTTTTTTTTTTTTTTTTTGAGCAACATTTTTAATTGCCCTCCCCCCTCCCATGTTTTTCTCCGTTTTCTGTGATGCGTAAGGCCATTCTTTACTTTTTTATGTCATTTTCATTACTGTGTGTAATCATGCTGTCCTTTTTAAATTGACCTTAAAAGAGAGGGGGCTGGTATTAAGAGAGTAACGCAGTGCTCCCTTTTAAGTGGGATATAGAATATCTCCAGTTTTAGGGGGCCCGGGGGTTACTCCCCCGGAGGAAATTATCTAAAATGGATATAAAATTCTGAATTTTGAAGTCTTATAAGGGTTAATTGGAAATAATAGGCAAATATTTTTTTTTAAGTTTTACGCTTTAAAAGTGCTTTGTGATGCAAGTTAATACTTTAAAAGAAATGGTGCACAGATTTAGAGAATAGGTATCAAGAGAGTAACATACTACTCATTTGAACAATTCTTAATTTACAGTGGCTCCCAAAAGTGTTCGACTTTCAATGAAATAGGCCCCTATGCATTGGTTAGAATTAATATTTCGGAATATGTATTTAATTATAAGATCTATGATCTATTTTTAACAAAACTACACGAATTTTTTTAAAAAAACATTAAACCTTAATTTTTTTAAAATCAAAAACCAAAAAGTGCCGGAAATTTTATTTCACAAAAGTCTTCGTACACTTTGAAAAAATGTCAAAAAAATAGTAAATAATCTAACTTTTTACAAAATTATTATTTAGTAGAGAATCATGGAGTATCAACAACAGTTTTTAAACGTCTGGGAATAGATTTCATTGTTTTTTCTTTCTTTTTTTCTGCAATTTCTGAGTAAGTATTCAGCCGCACTTCGAGTCTTACTGTTTCTAGTTCGCTTTTCGTTTCAATGGTGTATTTTCGTAATCTAGCCACCAAATGTTTCCAAATATGTTCCATTAAGTTTAAATCTGGCGACTGAGGAGATATTTCTAACTTTAAGGACAATTTTTGAGGCTCCAAACGCAAACGTGTACTTCTTATCGTTATCTTGATAAAAAAAAAACATAGTTGTTTCCGTTTATCAAATTTTGGGCTAATAGTTTAAAATTGTTTTTTAAAATATTTAAATGAACGGCATGATTCATTATTTCATCAAAAAACTCAAAATTTCCAAGTCCTGCTACAGTTATGCACCCTCACCCAAGAACACCTCACCGTCCTGTTTAACTGATCCAACTAAGTTCTTAAGATTTTTTTCTTCTACTTACAATTATACAACAATTCAACCAAAAACGTTGAATTCATTTTTATCTGTAAGTAAGACGTAATTCTGAAACGTTTTGAGCTTATTTATCATTGGTTTTGCAATGAAAAGCGTAAGCTTTCTGTTTTTCGCACGACCAAGAAAATTTCTGCGAGAAGAGGTCCCATTTAATCCAGTTAATCAGAGAACTTGGTGAAAAATTTTAGGTGAAAATTAAAGGTAAAATTTTTCTTTTAATTCTGTAGATACTTTTACAGCACTCAAATGTGTATTTTTCATAATTTTTTTAACTTTAAATCTCCGATCACATTTTGTCAACTTTGCCGGTTGACCTTTTCTTACCTTGTTTTCGATCCGATTCTTGTCTTAAAAGCATTTTATCAAGCACTTCACTATAGAATGGTATAAATTAACTAATTTACAGATATTTTAAACCAATTTATGTCTACTGTGAGAAAAAAAAAAAAAAAAAAAAAAACAAATTTCGAATCGTGTTTGTTGTTTTCTACGCATACCAGCCATTAAAAAATAATAAGCAGAATATTAGGGAATAAATAAACAAAAAAATAAAGCCAAATGACTTTTAAGGGTCAATACAATGCAAAAATAATAAAAAAACGACATATGATAATTTTAATCATGAATTTATTCAAAAATATTTCAGTGTACGATGACTTTTGTGGCGTATTTTTTCTCTGTCTCTTTGTTTTTTGACAAATTTCAAAAATAAAATGTGGCAATATTTTGAAAAAAAAAACTACTGGGTTTTATTCAGAATGGCATAGGAATGGTGCGAAAAAAAATTGGACTTCATATTCGAATTCAGTTTTGCGTTATTTTGATTTTACTACAAAATCTCAAGGTGTACGAACACTTTTGGGAGCCACCGTATACACTTGGATAAGAAATAAAATTGAAGCACACTTTGCTTAGGAGTTTCAAAGACATGTCTAATTATTTTCAAGTTTTGGTTGGTTAGATTGGGTTTTTGGTTCAAGAGCCCTTGTAGGCTATACTGCGCCAATTCTTTTCAGGGATTTTAGAACCTATCAATAATTTGCACTTTCTAGTCTCTGAAATTGAGTAGTAGATTATACACTTGTACAGTATTGTTCAAACTTTGTAAGAAACGGCTATTTTAAGTTTAAAAGAAAAAATAAACTTTAATTTCCTATTCAAAAAAGGAAAAAATCATGATTTTTTTTTTTGTTATAAGATTTTTAAAGATAAGTTGTTATTATATAAACTCCTCCCAAAACTGGGGAGCATTGTCCTCTTTGCCCCCCCCCCCCCCTCCCTATAAATCCACCATGCTCTTCTGAACTATTCCAAAACGAAAAAATATTTTTTATTTTTTTTAAATTTTTGGAAGATGTGTTGTTACTACATAAAGTCCTCCCAAAACTGGGGGGGCATTGCCCCCCTCTGGCCCCCCATAAATCTGCCCATGCCTACAAAGCATTGTCAAGAAGAAGTATGTAACTGTTAAGTCAAGTTTGACTGCATGGATAACTTGTATAATCATTTTATGTAATGTACTCATTGTACATCACATTGAATGAATTTTTCTGATGTTGTATTATCAGCATGATTATGACACATTAGGGCACACATATTTGACTTTCAATTGATTTTTGGCCTCTCGGAGTAACATTAATTTTTAATTATGCATGATCCCAGTGTTGTCCCAACATAAAACTTGGCACAAATTAAAAAAAATAAGTTTATACAAAATATATTTTTTTCAGATTTTTAAAATTATAACTTTTGGAAATACTCAAGGACAAAGGTCAATTTCAAATGACCTTAAAAATGAAAAATTGTTAAATTATGCATGATCCCAGTGTTGTCCCAACATGAAAGTTGGCACAAATAAAGAAAATAATAGTGTATACTAGAGACGTATCGAGTAGCACTTTGGCCGAGTACCGAGTACTCGGCCGAGTTACCAAGTACCAATTATGTTTTATTGGAATTGTAGTATAGACCTCCTTGTCCATATAATAGTTTTTAAAACTAAATTCCTGCTGAAGTTTAATTACGCATTATATAAACAATTTTGCTTGTGTCAAAAATTTTACCAAAAAATTATTCTTAAAATTAAAAATAAATAAAATGTATGATTAATCAAGTTGGAATTAAAACAAATTACAGTAAAATCTCTGTAATGCGGACACTAACAGGACAATTTTTTTTTTGTCCGCAATAGAGAGGTGTCCGCTGGACAGGGGTTTAATAATGTTATTTGCATTGGAACTGGGGAATTAAAAATTTGTATCAAGTCTTGTAATGTCTAGGCTTTAATAAAGTCGAACTGTACAATTTAAGGGCTGCACTTCCCCCAACTGACCTTATATATAATTATCTACAAGGAAATTTTATAGGAAATCTAAAACAAATACTCTTTACTTCCAGTAACCAGTTAGCATTAGAATTCTAAGAAATTATTAAAACCACTCTTCATCTTATCATGATTAAAAAATAAAATTTAAAAAAAAATCATATTTTATCAGTATTAATTTTAAGACAAAGATTTTTTTTATTGAAATCGTGATTATAATACGCTAATTACTTCAAGACAATGAGTAAAGGGAAGGGAGGTAAGGCATTAATGACGGCTTCCTCCTTGCCTGTAGGGTTGCTTATTTTACTTAGCATGGAACGCGTGAAAGGAAAATTCGAGCTATGTAAAATAAACAACTTTACAGAGGAAGTTCATGAGTTCATCCTTTGGTTTTTGAGTTAAGATCCAATTCTTTGATGCTCGGGAAAAAAGATGCACAAATATGTGGCAATGTATAATCGCGCCTCATTAATTTTATTTTAATATGCATTTATTAGTTTCACCTACATGTATGTATCTTCTAATGGAAATTTTCTATACTCAAATTAATTAATTTACTATTAATTGTTAGTTTATTCCAATTCTAACCAATATTTTGGCATAAATTCAACAATGTGAAGAAGAAAAAAAAGAATATTAAAAATGCTCGCAAAAATATTTAAAAATATCTATAAAACCTTTTATTTATCTGCATCAGACAAAATTTGTTCCAATGTTAGAACATGAATTATAATTGTTTTTAATTAATTTCATGCCAAAATTTAGGTGAGTCTTCAAATGGAAATTTATTGCTGATCAGGCCATTGTAGAACAATACTTTTATTAAAATGAATCTCAAATTTTCAAAGTAATGTGAATATGATTTCCGCACACATACATCGATGACTGGCATAATTATTCTCTTTGGAGTTTGAGAGACGGCATTTCGAATGCTTCCCGAGAGCTTTAGTCACTTTTTTTCAGGGAAAATTTCAAGAATATAAAAGATTTTGAATTATGTTGAAATGAATATGTTTTCGTAAAACAAGTTAAACTAATAGAAAAAAAAAAGAAAATAATAGTTTAAAAATCTAAAAAAAAACACGCTTTTGTAGCTAAATGAACTAAAAAGTAAAAAATAATCTTTGGATGTTAAGTTTATAAAGTAATTCACCAAACGCTTAATTTTAATGTAATACAAAAAACCGTGGTGGGCTTCATATCAGTTGTCTTGAATTTCGTCCATGTTGCATGCAAAACTGAAAATAGACAGCACCCCACGGTTTTTTGTATTACATATTAAAATTAAGTGTTAGGCGAATTACTTTATAAACTTAACATCCAAAGATTATTTTTTACTTTTTAGTTTTTTTTTTTTTTTTTAAATTTCTTCAACTATTATGTTATTTAAACAGATAACTGCCGGAAAATGCGTTGGGAATTCGGATACTTAATTTTTCACAGCAAAAAAAAAAAAAAAAAAGAAAGAAGAAAGAAATGTATACTTTATTTAATCAATTTTCCCTGAATGTTTGTTATTTTTTCGAAATTCCCTGATTAATGAAATTCCCCGACTTTTCCCTGATCTGTTGCCAGCCTATGCGAATACTTAAACAAATAGAAAACTTGAGCACACTGCCCTTGAAAATATTTCACCACAACACATAAACAAATTTTAAAATGAAAAAAAGAGTTATGCAGAAAAGGCCCATTCAAACATTTCCGCACACAACACGGGTTTTCTAACACAGATTGCTTTTCATGCGTCGGTTTTTATAATTTCTTTTCCATATTTTGATAAGAAAGATTTTAACTCTTTTATTAATAATTCATCCCTGCATATATATATACCATTTCTGCAATATCGCACACATTACCAATGGAAATGTCAAGCAGAATTACTCGTCTACAAACATTTTTCAATTCCTCAACTTCATAAAAATCGGCTACTGCGAAGAGATCAAGCGCTTCTCCCAGCGTTATATCGCGCAGTTTCGCGCTGTAGATGCAGTGGCGAATCCAGAATTTTGTTCAGGGGGCGGCTGTGGACATTAAAATTCTGGCTGTGGTCTCCTTGTCATTACCAAAGTTCATTGATGTAAACGGAAGCGTTCTGTATCATTATCTGCAATCTAGGAGGTGTTAAAGACTAATGAAACTTTCTGAGTTACACTTGAAATTATCTAAAATTTGGTATTCAAAGCTAAAATTCTAAAATTTAAATGTATATATAAAGTTTTTTCATTCTTTTAGACATATTTGTTATGCAATTCTATAGGCAAAAACTGAATTTGAAAAAATTGAATTTGAATTCTTGTTAAAGGGTACAAAACAATTATGCTGGTGGTATAAATGAAAAAGAAGAAAGAAAATCTGAAAAATCTATACAAATAGTGAAAAACAGCAAGAAAGAAGACAAAATGTTAAGAATTGATACTAAACACGACAATTAAAGAGAGAGAGAGAGAGAAGGAAAAACAAGTAGCTATGATATTATACTTTTTTCTCCTTTCCTTCTTTCAGAGAGTAAGTATATAAATATTTGGAACAGATAGGGCAAATTTTTCGAAATTCGAAGGGGAATTTCGGAAAACTAACACCTCTGTTACTATTGCAAATTTGTGTATCAACCTTAAGAAGAGTGAAAACAAATTAATTGATAAAGATAGAATGGATGTAGGAAATAATATTTTGTTTTTACATTAAGATAGATCGATAGAGGCTGAAATAATTTAGTTCTGGTCTGGGGGCGGCTGCAGCCTCATAGCTGTCCCCCCCCCCCCTTGATTCGCCACTGTGTATATGTAAAGCAGCATGTCTCGGAGAGTCTCGACGTTTATTGGCAAGAGGTCGACGATGTCCGGCTCCTTTTCTTCGCTCATCTCGGGTATAAGAAGGACTTCAAACATCTTTGATCGCGCACAGAGCACCAATTTGTGGAGCTTGAACTCCTCGTCGCTCACCTTCAGAGTGACATCTGAATACTGACCACTGCGTCGTATAATTCTTCGAAGTCGCAGGATAATGAACTTGGAAGCACAGCCCAGCAATGACGGCTTCTTGTTTTGATCTGAAAATGGAATGAAATAAAGAAATTAAGATTTGTTGCAGTGGCGTACACATGAATTTCTCAAAGGAAGTGTCCAGGATCGAAAGTCCACCATTCTCATATCATACTCCAACGCGCATCCAAACATAATTCTTTTGCATAAAAAGTAGTCGAAAACTTTGTACTGCATAGTGAATAAAATATGACAACGTATATAAAGTACAAATTTCAGAATTCATTTGTGAACCTTTTTTCATTCTGAATTTGTACTTTATATACGTTGTCATATTTTATTCAATAATTCTTTTGATTTCATCTGGGTTCGCCGATATATATATCAGTCGATATATTTCATGATATATATCACAATATCCGATATTTATTTTGAAACTATCATGATATTTTGATATTTTCGATATTTATTTTTCTAACTACCGTACTTTCAATTTCAAAAGTATATTAACCCTAGAGAAGTCGCGCTTCGGTCGATTCCCCGCCCGTTGTCAGATATTTCGCTCTATCCCGCCACCCCTTATTCTACTAACGGGGCCCATTTGTGTAGATGATGGTCAGACTCTCCCCAGCCCACACACTTAGTTCTGAGAATTTTCTTCGGTATTTCAAGGTTGCATAGCTTTTGGAAATGTATGTTGGTCATTTAGACCAATAGCGTGCCATCCTAGTCAAGTGTCATTTTCTCCCTGGCACTTCCTTTCTTCTGCTTTCGTCTCACGGATCGCTACGGCGGGGAAAAGACCGAAGCGCGAGCACTAGCGTAACAAAAGGAAACGCGACTTCTTTAGGGTTAATCATAGTAATATTGTTCATTTATTATTAAAAATAATCAAAAAGTTATGTCCTATATTTTTATGATGTATTAATACATCTTTAATATAAAAAAGTAATATAATATTCCTTTTTTACTTGTATTTTATCTTCATAAAATTATTAGTAATACAACAATTTTAAATCATATTAAAAGTGTCTAATCAATTTTAAACATTGCTCAGAAAAAAGAAAATGTCTTATTACTACCAAGGACTAATGCATATTTTTCTCACTTCTGAGCCATGTAACTTTGTAAAAGTAGCTAACAGAAGAAAAATGAGTGAAACAGCTAATGCTAAATGAACTCCATTAAAATTGGTAGAAACGTAAAATGAAATATTAGATATAAATAATGAAAGAAACCATAATTAAAAGTCTACATATTGTAATTGTAATATAAGAAAATAAACAGTGATTTGAGGATGCATTTAGTATTTTGAAGACTTTAGCTTGTGCTCTAACTGAAAATATCAGATATATGTCAAAATATCCTATATATATCAAAAGATCAGATATTTTCAAAAATATCATATTTTCGAACCCTGGATTTGATCGATTGTTGGGAACAAAAAACATTGAATAATTACTTCGCATTAGTTAATAAAATAAATTTATCTTCAACAAATACCTCATTAAAGGACCAGAAAGAGCAGGAAAGAATCTATTTGCTTTTAATTTTTACTAAGTTAAAAATAAAAACAGCGAAGCAAAATCATCATTCTAGGGCAATTTATGTTCACACACAGTTCGATTTTGTAGGGAAAGAATGAGATAAAATAAATTTTAGTTTTTTCATTTATTAAATCTGAAGATATTGTATGTAACCTTTGCTTGGAATTACTTGACGTACTACATGCATAAGATTATAGTTTAAGAACTTTAATAACATACGGGTGCTCATATATGACGAGAGCAGTGGCTCACCCCCCCCCCCCCCTCCCCAGAAATACTGAAGGCTCTACTCAATAAAAGAAAAACATATACCCTGAAAAGCAGCTTCTCGAAAACAGGGCCCACTCTCCAGACAAACTCAAATTCCTTAAACTTTGCAGAGTAACATTTCAGAAATTCCAGACACCGCGAAATGTACTTCCGATTTTTTAAATTTGATTTTGAAACATAATTAATCCAATATATTAAACAACACTTTGTGTAGCACCACTAGAAGCATTTTTCATGCTTTGTATTCTGAATAAAATTGCGAGGCTAAACTTTGAGAGAAAAAAAATTTTGAAAAAAAAAAAATAGAACCGACTTTAAAATTGCTCTAAAAATTGAAAAATAATTTTATTCTTTAAACACCATCGATAATACTTTGAAACATAATTTTTGAAGTTGGCGCAAAAACAAAAAGTAAAATCCAGTGTAATCATGCTTCGTTCATATTTTTTTCAGAAAATCATCCAAAGCTAGGAACGACACATTTATATCGTTACTCAAATATGCAGGGCTGCGACTGGAATTATGATCCCAAAAATAGTCGTTTTAGTAGCCTCTTAAATGAGAAATAGTCGCCAAACAAAGAAGATAGTATCTAAAATAGTCTCCCATTATTTTTTCCAATAGCATTAATATTAAATCATGCTACATATTCTTTTATGAATAGACGTACATCTCAGCGGGATCACCCGGACAAGCGCAGCTCTCTCCAGGTACCCACAAATGGTGTTCCCGAATTGATTTCATACCAATCCTATTTCAATGATAAGAGTGTGAAAGTTTTGCATAATAGTCTCTATATAAAAAACAGACGGTGTTTCTTTCTTTCTTTGTTTATTTGTAACCGATGGCTAGAAGCCCCCATAGCACCTACAGCTCCGAAACTTGGCACAAAATTCGAACGTACCCCGGAGGTCTGCACCTCGAAGCTCGAATTCTAAATTTCTAATTAGTTTTTTCTTTAACTAATTAAGTTGAAATTTCACGTTGTTTGCCTAATTAGGGGGTAAAAAATCCCCCATCCCTAACATTATATGTCGTTGGAAAGAGCTTCCCTTTCTGAACAAGATGTTGTTTGTTCCATTTCTCACAATTAATTAGAACAGGAGACATAAGCGATTCGCAACTCCAACGAACTATATACACCTTAAGGTGTATGTATGCGTGTGTGTATGTATGCGCGTGTGTGTGTAGGATATCGACGCTACCTGGAGACTTAGCTCGCTATAGGAGCAGCATCGGGAGGGGCCGCTAGACGGTGGTGCTGCCGAGGGAGGCGGTTGGAAAATAAAATCATAGGAACGCCATTCAAAGGTCAAGTGAGAACAATAAGCAATGTGATTGTTCAAAATAAAAAATATTCTTACAAATTCACACAAAACAATAAAAAAAATTTACCTGGCATAAAGTTATCCTCTTCCAAAAAAAAAAAAAAAAAAAGCTTCGAATAGACTTGCAAATGCGAAGTTTGTTAATCCAGAATTTGCGTGTATTTAGGATTTCGCGCCATTTACGACAGTCAACACTTTTTAGAGGGAAATAATGAAAACTAACATAATTTTGAGGAACTCGAGAACACTATTGAGGGACAAAACACTTTCTGTTGCTGAAAGCAATCCAAGACACATCGAATGCGTTAATAAATACTCATAACAAACTGCCTATGTTTACGTCAACAGACATACGTGGAACGCAATGTGGCAATATTTTAGTTTTTTCGGCAGTTTTGTAAATCACCGCAAAGTAGCGTATTCGAGCGTTGGAGTTGCACTGTTGTCATTTTTGTTAAATTCATTGTGCGAATGTTAATCGATTTTCTTTTTAATTTAAAAGTCGCTTGGCGAATTTGGCCATAAACAATGTAGTTGCGGATTATTTGTTAATTTCGCAAAATATTTTAGATTTCAAAGGATTGCATTTAGGTTTTTCAAAGGGTTCTAGTTCACTAGGGTGGTCACAAAAAATTGATTTTCGAATTTCTTCCGCGGCACCCCCCTAAAATGTGCTAATGGACTAGAAAACATGTGATTTGAAAAGTTTCAGCTTAATCCGATAATATTAACACGTGCCGCCAAGAGGCTAAAGTTAAGAAAAACAGCGATTTTTAGCAAAAAAATCATAGATTTTCCTCTTTAAAACCAAAAATTTTCATCCTAGAAACTTCGTTCTGGTCTCATTTTATAGGAAATTTTATTCTCGTGATGAGATGTTTTATCCATTTTTTTAAATAAAAGTTACAGAATGATTCTTGGCATTATTCAGGAATTCAGGTTATGGAAGATATCATTAATAAGGAATTTTCATGCAAAGATCGAAAAGCATTACAATATTCAATTACGTTTATTTTCTCTTTCTAATTTTAATTTATCCATTAAAAAGGCTTCATTTGGAGGTATTTTAAAAATTAAATGCAACAAATCGCTGATCTCTACTAATAATAAAGCTGAAAGTCTATTTGGATTTCTGTCCGGATCTCTGTTGAAATTTGGTATACAGTTTTGTGGAAGCATGGGGGTATGCACCTCAAAGCGATTTTTCAAAAACTCGATTTTGTTCTTTTTCTATTTCAATTTTAAAAACATTTTCCGGAGCAAAATTATCATAAGATGGACGAGTAAATTACGAAATTATCATGACGTGGAACCGTAACATGGGAAGAGCGAATGAACATAGCCAATTGGCGAGAAATTCATCATCCATTAGTTGTAAATATGCAGGCGAACCAAATGACCTTTTGATTTTCTACTACGGGCAAAGCCGTGCGGGTACCACTAGTTTAAAATAAAGGAACTAAGCTGTTTAGAAGAGAAAGCAAAGAGTTTATAAACTACAAAAAAGAAAAAAAAATCTAATGCATTTTATTACTTACACTATTAAATGACATATACTGAAAAGACATACATACATCATTATGTTATTAATTTTCATTGACAAATTACAGTGGTAATGGCTTCGATGAGGTAGATTTTGATGAATGTGGAAAAATGTGCCTGCATTCAGACATAACTTGTAATAGAAACAGGAAAGTTAGAAATTAGTTTTACACCTCTTTCAGTTGTGACATTGACAACCCTTAAACTGTTTGCTATGTTTTTAGTTTTAATATAATATTGGTTTGTACACTATTCATCAAGATCAGTATTTAAAAACTTTGCATCGATTTCGAATCTCTTTAAAAAATTGAATCTCTAAATAGTTCGAGGAGAAATGAAAAAATCTGTGATTTGTATTCCTATCATCACAATCATCTTCATTATCACCTACTTCAGATTTTAATTTTGCAACCTCCCTTGTTTTCATCTTTTTTTTCTTTTTTTTTTTTTTTTTTTTTTGTTTAAGTATCATCGAAAAAGGGAAATGCAACCTTCTTTGAGTTCAGGACCACGGATGGCTAATTATTTATGTAAGTCTGTGCCTACACCATCTTCATAAATACATACTCTAGTATTGAACGAAGGATTTTACTAACTGTAGATCTTGGTTGGGGGCCAAAACTGAATCGCAGACGTGAACCATACTTTTCCGTAAATATCGATGATAAACAACCAAATATCTTCAATACCTTTTATCTCTAAATCGATTAAGGAAAGCTGACCCATGAAAAGATATATTTTTAAAGAGTATATGAGGCAGTGAGAAGCAAAGGGATGTAATTGACAGAATTAAAATTTTGGAGATAATCATTACAAATAATAGGGGATCCTTTACTCTGCTTAGGGGCAAGACATGGTGCTAGTAGCTCTGGTAGGCAGGGTTGCCAGACGTCCCGGATTTCAAGGGACAGTCCCGTATTTTGAAAAAGTGTCCCGCGTCCCGGGGAACCATGGAGCTACGAGTGATAAGGAGAAGACATCGCTACTGAAACTCTGCAATGGGAGTGAAGCAACCGCGAAGATTCGCGCCGCCATCTTGTGGTTTGCATCGTACGTTTCGACTATATGCGCTTGTTGGACAAATAGCTTTACTTTTGAACAATAAGAGTAGATAATTTATGGTTTTCTAAAGATCAATACTCAAAGGTTTTTTCCCCACCGGTTTAATGAAAAAGAAAAAAAGGTGGAAAATCGTTGCTTCTAAGAATAAAAGCTCCTCAATTACTTCAAGAATTAAAAAGCTGTTGCTATGCATGATATATTTTGTTTTGGCATAGGATGTGATTTTTTTTTAGAGCAAAAGGGGGCTTATTAAAATTTATGCTAAAAGCAGGGTATAAAAATACATTTCCAACTGTCTAGTAATAATTTCAAGGCTGTTGTTTAAAGAACGATGACTTTTATTTGAACTAAATCTTTAAGTACCATGTAGTTGAAATAAATTTACAACACATAGGATTTTTGAATACTTTATTCATCGAGTATTATGAAAATTAAAATTAACTGAAACCAACAAAACAGTTTGCATTAGGTAAATATACTCAAAAAGGTCTTTAAACATAAATGAAAAATGGAAATAGGAAAATAAATAGACTTTTTCCATTTGATTTGAATCACTTATTCCCAATTTACTTTTTGAAAAGGGAAGATGCAAAACAAAATAAATATTACAAATATTTATTTACTGAATACTTCAGGATTATATCACAACGATATTACTATTAATTAAAGAAGTTATATTTTTCGTTTTCGAAAAACACATTCCACAGCAACAAAATATGTCTTTAAATATTTATTCAAGAAAAACAAAAGGAGCAGAACACTCGCAGTTTTCCTTCGTTTGAATCAAGGACAACATTACGTTTTGAAAACGTATAGAAAATGAAAACCTTATAATATTTCACTTGGACCTAAAAAGGACTTGCGTAAAACTCCTGTAACAAAAACTGAACAATTGCTGTGCGATGAGTTGAATACATTCTAAGCAAAAAAACTTTTATTTCCACTTTTCACAGTAAAGTGACATTGCAAACATAATGAATATTACAAATATTTACTGTAGACAAGGTCTTTCCAAAAAGTATCCAACCAAGGGTTTCTTTCAGACTTTTTGCTCCGGGGGGGAGGGGGAGCACTTTAAAAAATTCGTGAAGGGCTGGCATATTTTAGAAGGCAGAGCACTTTAAGAGTTCGGAGGGGTCAAAGGCGTATTTAAGGAGTGGGACACGACCCCTTCCCCCCGCCACCTCTCTAAGAAACATATTCCAAATTACCCTCTCATAATAATTTTAAATTTTCAATCAAAGAGAAACGAACATGGGCATTTCCATTACAGCCCGTCAAAGATAACTCGAAACAGCTCACTATTCCCTCCCCATCCATACAGTGATTTCCAACCTGGTTGTAGCATTAGCGCCCAATGTACACATGTCTTAAAAACCCGAACCAGACCACTCCACCATAACTTCACCAATGCAATATCCGAGTTTACAACTGGATAGAGACCATAGTCCTCCCCCCTATCACAGGGTTGCCTATCCCCCACCAACAGCAAGGGTGCACACAAATACCACAAAGACCAGCTAAAGAGCCAGCCCCCCCCCCCCCACAAAAAAGAAAAATACCCCTCAAAACAATCACCTGTGAAAACTTCAATGGCGCAGTCTACGCCAGCCGGGGGGGGGGGGCTGTCTTGAACAACAGACAAAAAAGGAAACATCAATTCTTGTTTGTTAAGCGTCGAACATTAATTGCCCGTATTTTTCTGGGGCAAAATGTGCTTTTAGCAGTTTGAAGACAGAGGTAGAGGTGGATACAAGGGGAGGTCCATGCCCCCCCCCCCCTAAACCACCGACAACATTATCCGCATACACTGTGTTCAAACAATTTATGCATAAAATGTAAACGATTACAGTGTCTTTTCAGTTCATTAATTATTTTTGAAAGTAAATATTTGAACTACTACTTTGGTTCATGGATTGTAAAATTAATTTACAACGTTTATCCCCCAATAAGATGCCTTATTCCTAAACGAATTTTTGCTTTTTATTTACCCTCAAGTAATTTCAGAAACTTTTCGTACCGGAAATCGTAGGTTCGTGCGAGGGGGGGGGGCATTCTTCAGCATGACCCTTCTCCCCTAAAATTGTTTTTTGTATCCACCCCTGGACAGAGGCAAACTTTTCATTGAAAGTGACAAAATGGAGGCCACAGAGGCTGAACCTCCCCTCCCCTCCAGAAAGATTTCAGAATTTTATATTATTTCCTTTTTTTTCATTCAAAAAAAGAAAAAGAAAACTTATGGTAGTGTTAAATAAATTCTTCTCCGGGGAGGGGGGGCTTTTGCCATCCTCCGGGAGAAAAGTGCCCCCCCCCCTTGAGAGATGCCTGAAAGAAACACCGATTCCAACCTTATTTTTTGTGCGAAAACTAGGCGGATATAAATGATTAATTAATCAAGTATATGCCTCGTTTTATCAAATAATATGTCTTTGGAACTGACGGTATTCGTTTAAGCGGGCACTGCACCTTCTTTGTAGCTCAATTTGTACAGTTATAAGCCCTACAACTTGTCATATTTAATTTCTGAACATGAAGAACATACTATGTAATTGACTACAATCTTCCAATGTTTTGCAAACCACAAGATGGCTGCCAGTTAAAAGAACAGTTAACTAAGCTTCCGAAGCGGCTTCAACGTATTCTGCCGTGTCGGCTCCTTATCTCTCGTAGATCCATGCGGGGAACTTCCATACGGGACGGCTCAAGTCCCGTATTCTAGCTGATAACAATATGTTGCAGAACGAGACATCATTTTAATTAAAAAACTAAAGTAAAACAAAAAATGTGAAATAATGAGCATTAAGAAAATAATGTGGCAGCAATGCCAAAATTGTTTTTGTTTTGATTTGGTTTGCATGTTTTGTTTTGGCTGTAGACTCAGAGAAGTTGAATAGTTGCTTCTTCTTTGCTCATTGACTGGAAATATATCAGAGGCCTCCGTGGCTCTGTGGTAGAAGCTTCGTCTTCTAAGCCGGAGGTCGTGGGTTCGATTCCCGCGAGTGCCCTGGTTGTTATTTCCTTCTCTTATGTTGTAAATCTTTCCTGTGTGATTCCGGAGACAAGGAACGTGGCACCCAGTCCTCCATGTATGTGAAGATGTTTAGCTTCTAAAGAAATAAACATATCTCTGCGCATGCGGCGTCAATCACAATGAAAACAATTTTGTGAGGTTGTGCTTTGTTGCAATTGAATTTTTCAGATTTATCATGAACAGACGTCTCTCAAAATACCCCCCCCCCCCCCCTCCTTTTCACTCCTAGAAGCCTGTCCCGTATTTACGGTTCTTAAATCTGGCAACCCTGCTGGTAGGGGCTGTTATATAGCATGATTTAGAACAAAAGTTCCGTCGTCATTAAAGGGGACTGGGCGACGTTAAATATGCTCGTGGTCTCAATGTCCTCCAAGTGAAACGATACCTCTGGGGGTGCTAGTACCAGGTAGCTATTAGCTCTTGGACTAGTTCTAAATTCTCATTAACTGTTCGATCCGGTGATGGTGCTGCCATCTATCGGTATATAAAATAATGGAGGCAAGGCACTTAGTATGCAGTCCTCGACATAAATACAGTTGAAGTCAGTTGTGACTCTAGAATAGAATAGAATAGAACAAAAGTTCAAATGATAGCCTAGGATCTGAACTCTAAACGCTGTATAAAGAACTTTAAAAAGTCCACTTACATCCCTTTACTTCTCACTACCTCATACGGCCTTTGTCATCCACCTGGTGCGATGAATAGCGCCAGGTACTCGACAAGTAACGTTGTTTGGGGAAAGACTCTCTAAACAAGTTAGGCAAAGTTGAATGAATTGCTTGTTGCCCTAGGCTGCTACTGATTTTATTTCTCAAAAAGAAAGCGTGAAATCGCACCAGGATTGCTTATTTTGTTTTTAATCTTTCTATACTTGCTTTGGATTGCTTCTTATCAATACCATTCATTCTGAAATTCTTGAAAAATATCTGGTTGAGGACTAGTGGACGTACCTATTTTGCGAATTAAATCTTCTTTTACACCAACTTCTAAAATGTGGTAGAGACTTTTTCTGTAACAACTTTACTCACAAACTGCAGAAGCCCTTAACAAATCAACACAGACCACTTTCCTGGGAATCGTAAATTTTCCTTTCTCTAGGGGGGTCGAAAACCCTTACAAGATCGAAAGAAATATCTTTCCTGAGATAAGGACACCAAAACTGAACAGCATACTCCAAATGGAGTCTTACTAGACTCCTATTTAAAGGCAGAAGAACCTTCTTAGCAGTGGCGTAGCTAGACCCGACTTTCGGGGGGGGGGGGGGGTTACTTCTTTTATATCTATCTATCTATCTATCTATCTATATATATTTATTTTATATATATATATATATATATATGTGTGTGTGTGTGTGTGTGTGTGTAATCGCTTGGAATTTTTTCCTTTTCTTCTTTTTTTTTCTTTCTCTTCTCTCTTCTTTTTCTCTTTTTTTTTGAGACTAACTTTTCAGGGGGGGGGTTTGTCCCCAACCCCCCCCCCCTTAGCTACGCCCCTGCTTCTTAGATTTGTTTGAAATAGATCTATTGCAAGCATTCTGTTGGCTTTGTTACTTGCAATGCTGCACTGTTGACTAAACTTGAAATCCTGATTTATTCAGATACCCAGATCAATAACCTTTTCTGCCTGATTAATAACCCAACCCTGTAAATAATAACTTGTACGCTCATTTCCATGACGTAAGTGTAGCACTTGACATTTCCATACATTAACTACCATACCCCACTTTGTTCTAGTGCTTACACTGCATAATCTTATCTTTCTTAAGATTAAAAAAGTTCCAAGCAGGTCCTTTTTTCTTCCCCATCTTTCTTTTTTGTTTTTCACTTTTCAAAGCAAAATTTAAAGTTTTACCAGTACAAACACAAAGTGGGTGACTAATTGATCACAAATCAAAACCATAACTTAAGTAGTAGCATGACATTGTGAAAAATCTAAGTCGATAAGTTGTGCTGGCGTCATCTATGTGACAAAATTAAACTGAAGCCCCTTTGCTTTACCCCATAAAAAAGTAAATTATCCTGCCATCCTATTTAAGTTTTAGAATAGTTCATTCTAAATTCTGACAGTTTTTTTTTTTTTTTTTTGATAAGATTTCATTAAGCCTTCAATTAAAAAATTATAATATATAAATTTTTATATTTTTAATCTTTCATTTTACGGTTTATGTTCTGAAAAGAAAACCATCACCTTTTTTGATACCACCTAAATTTTTTTTGCAAAATGCGCAATTACTAGGTGATTTACCCTGCCTTCGGATAAATACCCCATAAAAAAAAATTACCTTTCCACCCTACATCAATAATTGCGTGTATTAAAAATGGTCTGAATAAATTTTCATCGTGAAGTACCGGGGAGCAAATGCAAATGAGCAAGGCAACAGAAAACAATATTTTGATTTTTTTTTTTTTTTATGCTTATTAATGTGAAAACTTTCTATATTTGCCACGTTATTACTTAAAAAGCAATAAAATAAATAAATAACATCATAGTCTTAATAACTTCTCAGTTTATTCTTCCAAACATCCCTAATGCTTCTTCTTCTTTTTTTTTTTTTTTTTTTTTCATTTTGATATGACTAACCTTGATTGTGATTTTGAAATCCTGAAGTTAATCATTGAATTGCTCATACTTCTCCAAGTATGACATTGAAAAGAAAGCTTCTTTAGTTCACGATATGGTTTCTTTCATAATTTCATCAAGTCTTTCAATAAAAAATATTATAAACTGTGTGATACATATGTATGTATCAGTTTTACCAATTATTTCATATTTAGATTTTTTAAAAAAATTCCCATTCTCTTTTTGTATTTTTTTGCAAAATACCCTGTTTTTGGGTATTTACCCAAACCTTGGGTAAATACCCGGGTAAATACCCAAAAAATATTTACCCATCCGCTGAGTATTTACCCGATCCACATACTAGCTCCCACCAAACATCGTAGCACGTAAATGGCGGGCTAACAATTTTATCACTTAGACATTTAGCCATGCTGCTTATTTGCGCAATATTCCATACAAACGACGCACTGTGGTTCAAAACGACAAAAAAGCAGAAAAAATTCAATAGCTTTTAATATTCTCAAAAAATGCTTTGGAAAATTGTTAAAATTGTTGCATGGTAATATTTATCTTCATGCTTGCTGATCGTATTCACTGCGAAAGCCTGATTTTACGTCCCTCGAATCTACGTTTTCCCCACATTTTACGTTTTTTATCATCAGGTCCCAGTTTTACCGTACACTAATAATATTAATTTAACCCGGATAGAAAGTTTGTTATTTATGAATTTCCCGCATTTTACGTTTTCCCTCGGCAATTAAAAAAAAAGAGAAAAAATGTTTTAAAATTAAGAAAAGTGTTTCCCTCTGTGCATTTTTAAGCATAACCCACTCTGTTGAAAGTTAATCCATGGAAACAGAAACGCTTCTGTTCCATCCGTAGCTGACCTTATGGACTGAAGATGAACAAGAAGAGGAAACACAACTTGTCTCTTCTTTCAATTCTGCATTTAAGAGCTTAATAATAGTAAAAGACTATTTTCTTTATCATAAAGACCAGGAAAAAACTTTGTAAAGTGTTCCAATCCTGGAAGATGCTGTATTTACTTTGGATTCAATGACTCATTATTACTAACTATTTTCAACCTAAACGAACGGATTCGTTACTTAATGTGTTAGAATGTTCTAAACTGGTGTGTACAAAAATGTTCTTTTCGTAAAATATCGAATTTTTACATTTTATAAGCGTCATCGTAGCAACCGTTATTACTATTTTTGATTCCTTATCTGATTTTTGCTTTTTATACATTTCTCGTATCTTACGTTTTCCCATATTTTATGTTTTTGGATTTGAATTGACGTTTTCCCACATTTTATGTATTTTATGTTTGATTCAGGCTTCTGAGAAACGTGAAATCGGGGTTTCTCAGTAGTTCAAATTCGTTTCTGTTTTTAGTGAAAAATCTAAATTAAATCAGTCTGTGCCACATGCAAGGTTTATTTATTGCAATTGATACATTCGAACAATATTTTCTAGCAATGTTGACAAACTGAGAACAGCTTTATACTAGAATGATTTCAAAAAAGAAACCAGAAATTTCAAACGTTTAATGATTTTCAAATTTCATTGTTTTATGAACAGAATGGTTATTTAACTTTTATATAGAATTCTGTATGAGTTTTAAAAATTTCTTTCTCATATGTATCTTCTTTAAAGCCAAGCGGTTCCGAAAATTGTTATTTTCAGGTTACTATTGCATTGGATGTAGAATAATGCGCTACATTAAGCCATAACAACGTAAATCTGTTTTAAAAAAATCCTCTGTATTTATTGATGAATGTTTCAAAAGCCCCAACTTTCGGAAACAGTAAACAAACGTTTTTAGGCTCTTCTGCAAAGTAGTGAAACTGTGACATACGTTAGTCTGGAGCATGTCAAATTTAATGACCAATTTCTTTGATAAAAAAGCAATTTCCCCCCTTCATACCGTTACAAGTTATTTTCTAACTCACTAAATTAATATTCGTAAACAGCGAAGATCAAACAAAAACATCTGCCACGACTGCAGTCGCAGGTAGTCGCAGCTAAAATGTTGTTGTTTATTTACAGGAAGGATTAAACTATTGATATATGTAAATTTTAGCCCACCGGAAGCCGCCGATAAAAGTATATTCGACAATACTTTTCATAATATTTTAAAGAAAATGTTTTTTTTTTTATTTTAGGTAGTTTTCAATTTTTATGAATTTTTAACTACGATGTAATATGCATCCTATAAGTGTGAAAAACCAATCAGAAATGACTTTTATTAAATTTTAATCCTCCATATTGAACGAATGAATTAAAACTGAAGCATAAGTCGTACGTCCGAAAAAACTAAAAACATAATTGTTCAACAGTCTCGGCTTTTTTTTTTTGTAAAAACGAAATTTTTTTTCAAAAAACTCTTCTGGAGTAAGTTACTACAACTCAAGGGCTAAGTAATTACGGCATGAAATATTTTTTATCTTAAAACTTAAACATGGCTATTTTTTCCGCCCTTGAACCACTGTGCGACGTTGCGAAATGTTTCCGTTCAATCAATTTGGCGGTATAAGAGGCGGAAAAAGTATCGACTTCAGCAGTAGCCATTTTCTATCAACTTCGGTTTTATCATTGCACCAACAGAAATAGTCTTGTCTCAGTTCAATATAAAAATCCTTTCATAAAAGATGCCAGCATTTCACATTCCTGGCGCCAGATAAAAGCAATATTTCAAACAAAATAAATAAAATCGTCGGAAGACTTCGAGTGGTAGACGTAATGAAAAATATAATTTAAAAAAAAAATCGTCTGATTCATCATTCCCTCAGAGGAGTGTATTCAACGATTATACTCTTCCGTAAAAAGATTCCAAGTATGACCTTGAATACTAACTCGTTTGTTTTGGCGTTTCGTTTGAATGGTCATTTGTTTAAAAGCTGTATCAATTGGATATAGCAGATTTTTTCTCAAATGTAAATCAAAAGGAAAAAAAAACACATCACTTTTTTTTTTCTTTTACTTGGGATTAATTCTGATACTTTTTTTCTATGGATGATACGGCGCTCTTTTTTGGATTCCCCCCCCCCCCTCCAATTTTCGACTCGCCAAGCTCAACAGGTTTTCAACTCATTGGTGCAGAGCAGTAAATTAATATTTAATCCTCAATTTCAGCAATAATACTATAGAATATATCTTGAATCATAGATGAAAGAATGGATAGTTCTCAAGCAATAAGTCCTCGAATATACTACTTCAAATGGAGGTTTTAAAAAGTTTTGATTCAGTAAAGCGGCTAATTCGATAAAGCAAAAATTAGAAATTATTATTATTTTTATTTATTTATTTATTTATTTATGAGGAATTCTACGTCCGTTTTGAGTAGGCTTGCCACATTTCTGAAATGTTCAACCGAAACAGCGGAATGCTCCTCCCCCCCCCCATGTCGCCGGTATTTAAAAGGGGTTCACACTAGGGTGCGTCTTATCTTTGAAGATGTTATTTTTTCATGAGGCACCCTCTCATTTTGTTCCTTTGGATGAAAAAAAATTCACGTATCTTAAAAATAAAAATTGATTTAAATTTAGAGGTTGCTACCATTGCTGCAAAATTTGAAATCTAACTTTTTTTTGCATCGATTATTATAATATTTATTTATGTTACCTTTTTGTCATTAATTGTAATTAGTAATAAACTAGATTGTCACTGACTTTGAAATTAATTCATATTTTATTAAATCATGTTAATTAACTGTAGAATCAACTCTCAAACTCTTAACTAACTGTTGATTAGCAACTCAAAGAAACACAAGTTGTCAGTTAAGAATTCAAAAAGAAAATTAAAAGTGCTCCATTTCAATAATCAAAAACAAAATTATTGGAATCCATCATTAGATTATTTGCTTGACCTTGCTCTTGCTGATGATCCTTTACGCAAGATTTCACTTCCAGGCGAGAAATTATTTCTAACTGAAAGAAAACTAGGAGGACAAGACGAAATTGGTAACAAATAAATCTCTATTTAAAAAGGCAACAGAACTTGCGTGAAAAGGAAAAATTTTGAAAGAAAGAAAATCATGAAGAATCTGAATCAATTGTAGTGATTTTTTTTTTAATCCTCTGTTGTAACTGTATGTACTTTGACTGATTCTGAAGAACAAGAATTTGCAATAAAGTTTATCCAGATTTGGTCTTTTGTTGTTGAAAAGCATTTTCACTTACAAGAAGGAAACTGTTATTTCAAGTAATTTTATTTGACATCTAAGTGTCATTTCTGAAGAGACACACAAACTCCAAATTGGTCTCTTTCTTAAAGAAACCTAAAAGAACAACCCCTCCAATGAAACACTGTACAGCAGATGTTGTAGAACTAAAATCAAAGGGAAAACATAAAGGATTTCATTACTAACATTCAGATTTTTCACCATAAAGGTGTTTTCATCAAGTTTTTTTTTTTTTTGAAGATATATTATCAAATAGTTTGGATGATGAATAGCAATCAGAAAAAGGCTTGTATATTTCACATTACTAGAAACAAAGGGGAAAAAATTTCAATATTGGTGAATGGGGGGGGGGGGGTAAAAGACTAAAATTGTGAACCCCAATGATATGAATGGCGTAGTGGAACTTTTTTCAATGAACGTAATTTTAATCGCTGGTAGCAACCTCTAAATTTTGTTCAAATTCTATGAAACTTTTAAGTGGGTGTTTTTTTCATCAAAAGGAAGCAATTAAAGGGGTGCCCCATAAGAAATTCAAAAATTTTTCAAAAAGTGCATTATAAGACGCACCCTAGTTCACACTCCTGGGGCTGTCTTTTAGAATATTTTACAGGGTAGTTCATTCTCAATGCTCTGAGAGTAGTAAATGATTTCTAATTAAGAACCTAAAACAAAGTTAATAAAAAATGACACAAGCAGATAAATTTAAAAATTTTACTTCCTGCATGCTAATAGAGTAGAACCTCTCTATAAGGGACACTAAGAGGACCAGACAACTTGTCCCTTAAATAGAGGTTCTTCGGAGGTAGATGAATTCATGCATGTTGAACTCAGTATAATTTCTTAGTAATACTCGAGATTAATTATTGAAAATGTTTCATATATGTACTAAAAAGAGTTCAGAATTGTTCAAACTGGAAAATAAAATATTAAAATTACAGTTGACGCTCATTATAACGACCACACATTATAAAGACCATCCCATTATAACGACCAGTGGTAAAAGTCCCAACTTTGTTCCTATGAACTCTATGTTAATTTGCTTTCATTATAACGACCTTTTTGTACCGTCTAATCCAATACAGCGACTGAATTCAGCAGACGCTATTTCTGGTGTTCTTTCCAATAAACAAATTTGTAGCTTGAAATGACCTTGATTATTGTTTACGGACATCTGCCTGAAGTTTTCAATGTCAAATCCAACTTTGAGAGGGGTGGAGGGATTACCATTCACCACTGCTAGCACAGAAAAAATAATGGGAGGAAAAATCGAGAAATTTCCAGATTCCTAAGAAAAAGAAGTTGACAGATGTGTTGGTAGTTTGGTGTTTGAATCTAGTGGTTTTTAAAATTTGGGGTTCTCGAGGGACTTTTAAATGTTTCTTTGAAAAGCAAGAAAAACACAATTTATCACCTATATCTGAAACAGAAAATAATGTTTTGCAAAAATCACTTCTATCAAAAATGCAAACATCTGTCTGGTTTTATCTTCAGAAAATGTTGTGGTGGTAGTAGTAGTAGTAGCAGATTTGTAGGTGTGTAACATTTTCCTCCCTATATTTTCTACTTTAAAAATTGTTTAATATTCTGTCATAATATTTTGCACACGATTTTTCTAAAAAAATCCTATGATAAAAATAATTTGGGCATTTAACTGGAATGTATGAAAAAGTACCATTTTTTTCGGAACAGCGGGGCATGCATGATGACCGTATATATTTTTTAAAATTTTACCTCTTATAACGACCACTCGTTATAAAGACCTTTTTCTCTGGGACGGAGATGGTCGTTATATCGAGCGTCGACTGTATATCAAAAACTATGTTGTATCAAAGTTTTGTCACCGATTTTCATGAATTACGATTTTGGATTAATGTGCTGCATGGGTTTGTCAAATGTCATTTCATACAATGCAAAAAACAGCGTGATAGTATTTCAAGTTTTCTATACAAAGCTTTTCTTGGACGCACGCTATCTGTCGGGGTGAGCCCATAAGAAAAAATAAATGAGAGGCAAAAGCATGAATATATAGGTTTCAGCAAGAATTTTAGGATACTAATTTGATTATTTGTATGTTAATGTTAAGACAAAAGTTTACCAGTCAATTTTTGGACAAAAAGGGAAACTTGAATTCCAGTAAACTCAATACTTCCCAAGTAGTTATACATACCTTTTGGTAATTTTTCTCTGTGACTGTCCCTTAATAAGAGGTAAATACATGGAGGTACCTATTTAAAGGGACTGGGACCTGAAAAAGTGTCCCTTAAATAGAGGTGTCCCTTATTCAGAGGTGTCCCTTAAAGGAGGTACTACTGTATTTACAAGTTACTTTAGAAAGAAGAAGCACTTTCAATGAGGAATAAGAAAATCGAACAATATTTACATATACTTTTGGGCCGTGGTAGCCCAATCGGTAGAGTGTCGGATCGGGGCCGGAGGGTCCTGAGTTCGAACCTCGATGGTCGAAGATCCACTATCGTCATTAAAGGGGACTGGGCGACGTTAAATATGCTCGTGGTCTCAATGTCCTCCAAGTGAAACGATACGTCTGGGGGTGCTAGCACCAGGTAGCTATTAGCTCCTGGTCTAGTTCTAAATTCTCATTAACTGTTCGATCCGGTGATGGTGCTGCCATCTATCGGTATGAAAAATAATGGAGGCAAGGCACTTAGTATGCAGTCCTCGACATAAATACAGTTGTAGTCAGTTGTGACTCGAAATCGAAAATCTTACATATACTTTTCATTGGCAAGGACTTTTTCTATAAAGTATTTTCTGGTTTTAATCTTGTTGTCAAAACCTTCACACGCCCCTAATCCGATATTAATTTTTCAAGTGAATGTTTCATGACAAAGTAATTATTCTAGATAATCCTTCCCAGTCAACTATTTTTCGAACATTTAGTTATCTGTAAACAAAGTTCGTTTTCCGGGACATGAAGTCAACCCAGCCGAAATTTTGTCCGAAAACCGGGACGTCTAAGGGAACTCCACTTAATTTTTAGTCAAACATAATATATAGTGTCACTAAAAGTATGCCGTTTACTCAAAATATTAATTTTATTTGATTATTTAAAGAATTTAATCGTAATGCAGTAGGAAAAAGCAATTAAAAAAAATTTTAACTTAGCTGCTTCGGGAAATATATCTGTTGTTGATTAATAAAAATAGGTAGTAATTAGAAAAGGCATTTTTTTTCCCCGATGTCATAAAACTACCTAGTCTCGTCGACTTCCGGTTTTTTCCGTTACACTAGTTTTGCTTGAATTTTCCCGAGAAAACTCTTACAAAAAGTTGCAACACATTTTCTCTCTCTCTTTTTACTTCTCTTACAATGAAAAGAAAGTTTGTCTGAAAAAAGACCAGTCGATCTGAATGAAGGGGGGGGGGGGGGATAAAATTTGATGCAAGTGTTCCTCTCATTTGAATGTGACTGTTTCTTTTGAAGACTAATAT
The DNA here is from genome assembly GCF_026930045.1 of Uloborus diversus. NCBI lineage: Eukaryota > Metazoa > Arthropoda > Arachnida > Araneae > Uloboridae > Uloborus > Uloborus diversus. Next base: position 58,875,658 of record NC_072739.1, on the reverse strand, counting down.
ATAACTGCAAAAGCTGGTATCACAAAAAACTAATACATGCATCCATTTCTGCCTGGAAAACCGGATGTTTGACTTACCATCTAATCGGTGGTCAGACGGTACACTAGATTCAGTTAAGCAGTGTTTGATTCAAATATCCGGCAGTTTTCTAGTGTTAATGCTAGATTTCGTTCTGGTTTTGAGGATTTGATTCATTAAAGCGGGTGATTCAATTACATAGCGGTCACTGCATTGTCCGTTTTCTACGAGAAGACATTGACTCCTCCCTCGTCACGTGGTATCCGATGATTCTATTTCGCTGTTTTTGGCAATACCCAATACCCCCGAGGGTCCCCTGTTCCCGTCACTGACGTGACATACCATATGGGAGTCCCTCGGGAAAGCTGTTTTTGGCAGAAGGTATATTCGGATCATAGCATTTTGTTGTAAAAGCAGCAGTTTTTAAAATGCAAGAATAACTAAAATGGCAACAGACAAGTGAAGCAAGTGATGTAAAGGACACTAAGACTTTTTTGCACATTAAAATGCACGTTCAAGTTAAGGATGTCTGGTTTTTTCTCCTTTAGAGGCGCGTGGATTGCTTACCGATCATCATCGCGTAAAATGAAACTCTGCGTTCGAGGCGTAGCGAAGTGCCTTCTCGTGGAAAACGAACAATAGTAGTATCTTACTTTGCAAACTCAAATCCACGTAGCTTTGTCACTGAACTCAGAAAGTCGTAAACATTGTAAAACTTATCAGAAACACTTTATGGTTTTCATCCCTGTAAAATAACAAATATTATTCGCATTACATTCTCAATTCCCAAACTGTAGGTAGGGGAAAAAGGAGCACATGGAAACAGCTTTTTTCATTTCTTTATTTTTCAAAAAATATTATCAATTTCTCAACGCAAAAGTGTCCTCATGATTGAAAAAAACTTTTCTTTGTATCATGGATTTTTTTGGGATTTTTTTAAAAAATATTTCTTTACTTTATGGCACTTTAAAAAAAAAAGTCTGCAGTTGTTCACAATGTGCCCCTTGGAGGACACACATATACGGGTAGCGGGGGGGGGGCACATATATACGGGTAAAAAATGCAGGAGAAGCATCATATTTTAAAAGAAAATTCTTCAATATGAAACACATATCTAAATAACAAAAACGTGGAAAGGATTATAATCTATACAGCATCAATTTCAATGTTCAATTGTACAGTAACTGATCCACTAAAAAAATATTTTTTTCCCGAATATGTAACTGCTCACTGTCGAATTCTGAAGTCTCGTAACCTGTTCTAATCACTGAATAGACTAGAAAAAACTTATATGACTACATAATACAAAGATTTTTTTCAATCATGTAAGGGTTATTCTGTATATATTTTGCTTTTAAGCTTCATACATTGTTTGATAATCCTTTATAAAATGATTTTGAACTTCAGTTTTTATTTGATGAAAATATTTTATGTCTTTTTATTTCGTGTAAGTATTATATAATTCTAAATTATTAATCAACTATTTAGTAAGAAAAACATTAAAAAATAATTAAAGATTAATAAATATTTCATAATATTAATAACAATTAACAAGAAATTTGCAAATTGATTATGGGAAAATAATTATTATTTACACATTTTTTAACACACACTTACAATATCCTACCCTAATAATAATAATACGGAGAGCGGCTACGGAAACTGTTCACTCGTGCCCCTCGATGTTGTGTTCACAAATGGTCAACTTTAGAACTAACTCGGGAAAAAAAAGTTTAATGAAACAATTTAAATATTGTCATACACTTACTTGAATGTTCCTAATACAATGGTTCGTAATACTTAGATTTAGATTCGCAGTTAGTTTTAAAAATGTTATCACGTAAAGAAGACAGTGATAAAATTTTTTCAACACCTGCTAAAACAAGGAAGTTGCCTTGACAGAAACATTAAACAGTTGAATGCTCCAAATGTGTGTCCAAGAGGTACAACAAGTACTGCTATTATTTGAGAATTTTTCCAGATTTTTTGCTTGAAATTATCTTAGTAAAACATACCATGTTCACATGTGCCTTGTGTTCACATGAGCCCCCTTTTCCCCTACTTGAAATAAATGACTCAAAACAAGAATGAGACAGAATTATATTCGAATTATTTTATTTTCTCATTCCTTAATTTCTCTGAATTCTTTTGCTGTATGAAACAAACAAAAAAAAAATTTCTTTCTAAAAAACTGCATATTGTGCCTGAATACATGTCTCTTACAAGATCTCATAAATCGAATTAATAAGCATCTGCGGCACAAAAAATTATTCATCAAAAGCCCATTCAAACATTTTCCCACACAAAACGGGGTTGTTCTTACAAATATCTTTCCATTTTTCAGTTTTTATAATTTTCTTTCCATTTTTGGATAAAAAAGATTTCAATTCTTTTATTAATGATTCATCGTCATGAAGATCTGCAACTTCAACAATATCACACACATTTTCAATGGAAATGTCAAGCACAATTACGTCTCGGCAAATGGCTCTTAATTCTTGCAAGTCGTAATGATCGGCTGCTACATAGAGATTAAGCGCTTCAGCTGGAGATAAGTCGCGGATTTTCCCACAATAGACGTATCGTAGCATATCCCGGACTGTCTCGACTTTCATTTGCACTAGATTAACGGTGTCCTGACGGTTTTCCTTCATGTCGTGCTCAAACATGGCGGCAAACACCTTCGATCGGGCACTGAGCACCAACTTGTGGGCTTTGAATTCCTCGTCATCCAACTTCAAAGTGACATCTGAAAATTGACCATTGTTGTACAATTCTTCAAAGTCGGACGATAACGAATTTGAAGCACAGCCCAGTGACGTCGGTTTCTTATCACATTTCAGTTGATCTGAAAATAGCATGAAATTAAGAAGTTTTAACGTGATGCGATACAAACAAGGCCGGATTCAGACTTAACGGGGCCCTAAACTAATTCTGGCAGCGTAACTAGGGGTTGGCAGGAGCCGCTCTCGCCATGGCATTTCCACTGATTTAAAAAAAAAAATACTAATTTTTTTAACTATAAAATTTCGAAAATTCTTTTAAAATTAAAAAAAAAACTTGCAAGAAAATGAGCTAGAGGGGTACATATAATCTACAAAGAAGGAACATTGGGCATCATTGAAAGAAATTCTAATAAAGAAAATAAGAAAAAAAAAATACCAATGCCGCCAGAGCCGTGCCAAGCCTGATCGGCGCCGTCGTGCAAATGTCTTTTAAGCGCCTTTATGCAGTGGCGCTCGGGGAAAATATAGTTAACACGTGGAGTGAGGTCCTATAGACAAATATAATGTGGGAACAAATGCGTTCGGCATCTAATTTATTAAAAAAACAAAGTGTAATTATTTAATTTTGGAATCAAGTGTACGTTTTTTCTTCATGACTCGAAGTTATTTCGAGTTCAATTGCTCCTCTATTTTGCTAATGCGTTTTGGAAAAGAAAATACTTTAAATATCAAAGTTAAATCCACTTTGAATATCTATCTAATTTCTAAGTGATGAACAATTAGTGAAACTTTTATGCCTGTCAAAACATGACAACAGGAGCAATGGTGCAAATAGAAAATAGTTTTGGGGCGCACAGAGTGAAATTAAACATCTCTTTTAATAAGAGCCGTCCCGGGGTTCTCCGCGGAAAAATTTTGAAACTTGTAGTTCGAAAAACGCAACTTTAGACGGTCTTTGGTGGTGTTATGGGAGAAAAAGGTACAAGGGGCTCTGCGGAAATTAATAGAAGTTGAACACTTAAAACGCGATTATAGGCCATATTTTTTGACGTTAGAATAAGGGATGGAATTCTAAAACTCTACCCGATCTTTGTTTTTTTTTTTTTTTTTTTGAAAAATAGACAAAAATCAATTATTTTCTCTCCTCCAATTTTTTGAAATTGAACTCCCAAAAACGTAATTACAGGCAACTTTGAAGATTTTATTTTTTTCTAAATTAAAGTCCTAAAAACTTAAGCAGTATTCTATGATATTTGCCGAAATTTGAGAAGCTCCGTAATGCTTTTGGTGGGTTGCGGGGGGGGGGGGGAATTCAGAGGAGTAGCATTTTGAAAACTTTCTAATTTTCAGGGGAACTAGAAAAAAGAAAAGAAATAGGACGGAGGGAGAGTAGCTGATTGACCAATTAGCTGAAACTATTGATAATTTTTAACTTTAAGATTTCTTTTTAAAAGAAATTAAATTTTTACCCCAACATCATTAGTTTTTCCTTATAAAATCTCTTGTTTTCCAAAGATGCGTCCCTTCCCCTCTTTCAATCGTAAATATTTTTGAAAAACATTCAACTAAGCATTCCAGAGGGGTGGGGGCACGGGGTGGCACAAGCAGAGGGGTGCTTTGTGGACCCCCCCTCCCCCCGGTTGTTCCACGGATCAGTACGGTACTGATTACATTTCCCAATTAAAGGATTATATTGTAGAGGATATTCCACTTTAAAATCTGAAACTGAAACTTGCCGGTAAAACGAATAATTCTAAAATACGAAATCGTTAAAACGACATTGAATTTAATATCTAAAACAAACATTGTCTAAAGCTCTTTCTTTAATTTAATACACAAATAGTTGAAAATAAAAGGGGTGGAGGAATTGAGTAATTATGGTCAAGTCGTTACTTTTCGGAACTAAAAGAATCTAGATTATCACACTCTAAAAACAACGATTTCAAAAATGACGAAAAAGTACTCAAATTTGGATATATCGCGAGTCAAAATGGCTCCGAATATACGTGGTATTCAAATTTGAAGCATTCTAATACTCATCAAATACTCAAATCAACATGTGCGCTCATTTGAGGTATTTGTCCTCTTTTTTGAATATTTAATAATTTCAAAACTGAGTGTTATGTACTCATTTTTGAGTATAAAATAATTCAGCACACTATTTAAAAACATAGGTACTCGTATTTGAAACAAAAGGTTTCAAGAAAATTTGAAAGCATGAATGTACTCATTTTTAAAAACTTCATTATTCTCAGTGTGTCTACAATGTATGTATATTACGCACAAGTAAATAATATGCAAGTGTGCTTACCGTATTTTTTAATGTATGATAACATGATGCAGTGGAATTATCACGGACAATAGTTAAAAATCACAAAATATTGCACGAATTATAATATAACATATTCACCGCAATAGTCAAGAGGAAATAGCAAATTTCTTGCGCTGCTTCGCGTAATCAATCTTGTGAAATTATTATAGACATACCGAAACAACATTCACGGCTACATATATGAAGGAAAATGCTAATGTATACATAATTAGCATCGTGTGTTTTCGGTGTAAAAGATTGCGCTTTTGAACAGCATATTTAGACACAACAAGGGAATAATTTTTCCTCATACATAGGCAGCAAGGAGGATTGTTTGTATAATTACACCGCTACTTTTATAGATTTTATGAAAAGTTCAATTTCATTTTTTTGGTTGGAAATTCCCCCCCCCCCCCAGTTGGAGAATTTATGATTGGTAGAACTCGGCGAATTTTTGACTCTGGCGCCGTCGTGCGTCGCACGACCATGCACATAGGGACGGCGCAGCCCTGAATGCTGCCTCCTATTTCGAACAATTAATCATATCAACAAAAAAAAAATGGGGGGAAGGTCACAATGACTTTCGATGACTTCCCACGTGGGCGATCCTGGGGGGGGGGATTTCTCTAGTTCGCCAGGGGCGGTAGACCTCATAGTTACGCTACTGTTCTGGCATGAAGCCCCTTTTTTGTAACCAGGACAACTTTTCTGTCGGTGGCGAAAGAATAAATGTTTGTCTTTTATTATTATTTTATTTATTTATTCATTTACTTTGTCGGACTATGTTGGTCTTTCCCCTGTGATAACTCAGAGTTAAATGTGATACAGAAAGCCATGCTCCCTTTTTTCTTCTTTTTTTATTGCATTTTTTAAAATTTGTTTGCCTGTTGTCCCTTAAGAGGGTGAATAATATCAAGAGAGGTGATGCAGGGCTCCCCAATTTTAGGGTGTCCGGAGGGGGGGGGGGTTCTCTCCCCGGGAAGAAAATTTGAAAAATAAATATACAATTCTGCATTTTGAAGCTATATATAGGAGGATTAGAAATTTTTTTGGGGTCGACACGTCGATGAAGCAGTTGACAGAGAGATAGAGCGAGGGAGGAGAAAGGATAATGCATTGTTACTTGCTCACATTGGCTTTTGAGATACAGTTTTTGATCACCTCTCCAACCCACCGACAAATACGAATATCAATTACAAATAAAATGATCAATAGTAAAAAGTACTTTAAGAGAAAGAAGAGATGAGGAAAACAGGTAACAAAAGAGTATTGCCCATTTGAACAATTCATTTTTTATACGCTTTAGTAAGAAATAATATTACAGCACAGATGCACCCTTTGATTAACAAACATTGAAATAACGTATTTTGGCATTCCTCTTCCCTACAAACTCCAATTAGTTAGAAATTGTAAAATTCAAGCCACACTTTTCCAAAATTTCAAGAACTTAAAATGAAATTGATTTTTTTTTCAAGTATGCATTTTCACTTTTTAAGAACGAATCACGCATTTTTTCGGGAGTTTGGGGCATCCAGCAAGGCCGGGGACTTAAGCAATAGCTTGTTCAGCTTATACGTAAATCCGGCCCTGAATGCTACCCATAGATAGGTTTGCCAAATTTTTGAAATTTTCAACCGAGACACCGGAATACCCCCCCCCCCCCCCCACCTGCCGTCACGAGTATTCAAAAGGGAACCAGAGATCTCAAGTAAATCTTTGAAAACAATGAAATTTTCAGAAACTATAGGAAACTCAGCCCCCCCCCCCCCCTCCGTAAACAAATTAGGCATATGCAAACAAAAATTATTGAAAAGAATCATTTTTATAGTTTTTTAAGACTATTTTTCAGCTTTAGAGTGTGCTGTCAGCCCAAAATTTTTCGAATTTTGGGATTTCAAACACCCCTGAAGGGAACACACCCCTGGCTGGTTTTAGCGTGTTTTAGGGGGAAGTTCATTCTCAATGCTACGAATAAATACTAATTATGCGCCTACTCCAGTAGTAATACAAGCAGATAAATTTAAACATTTTATTTCTTACATGTTAATTGGTTATTTTTAACGAGGAATAAAAAACAATATTAACTTTTTTTTTTTAAAGCTAGGACTTTCTTACAAATCTTTCTTGATTTTAATGTTGTTGTAAAAATCCTCACAAGCTGATTCGATATTAATTTTACAAGTCTATGTTTCAAATGAAAAAGTAATTATCTAAAATACCTCTTCATAGTTGTTTTTAGGCTTTTTCGGATATCTAATCAAATTTGTCTTTGCCCGGGACCTGAAGTAAACCGGCCGGAACACCGGGACGTCTGGCACAACTACGTCATAAGACTACTTTTATATTTGATTCCGTTCATTATTTCTTGATATATGTCAGGCACTCACATGGGTGTGCCCATAAATTTTGGGGCTCCCCTAAATATTGTTTACCCCTACATCCCTACATATATTTCAGCCTACATTTTTAAAATCTTGGGGCCCAACCAACAGGTGTCCCTGCTCCCCCCCCCCTTGTGCACGCCCCTGATCACTCTGCGGAAGAAAATGTTCTATTGCTCTACTTTCTGGAAGGTGGAGCAACCAATCAGTCCTAAATCACATTTGGCTAACAAATTTCGTTCGAATTCATGCAACTTGTTTTCGAACGAAATTTACGTACGTAAATGTGTAAAAAGAATGTGTAATGTAAAAAGAATGTGCACAGAAAAATCGGTCACACGTACACAACCACGCACACACTTTCTTTAAAACAAACGGTCAAAAATAATTCAGAGTAAATGCTAACAGAGGTGCTCACCTAGGATGTGGGTGGTGTGTTACGGCGCAGACTGTGCCGTAGTAATTTTTAGGAAGGTTGTTTTAAGGGTATTTTTCTCTTATTTGGGAGGAGGCTCCTGATTTGGGGGGTAGGGGAAGCCTTTGACCTTGGGTAGGCTTGCCAGACGTCCCGGTTTGACCGGGACAGTCCCGATTTTCAGACAAAATCCCAGTGTCCCGGCAGGTTTACTTCGCGTCCCGGAAAAGAGAAATTTGACTCTAGAAGAACAAAAAGAAAAAAAAATTCTAAAAATAATTAACTGTGAAGAAATATTTTGGTTTACAATATTAAAATCAAAAGACTTTCTAAAAAACGTTCTAGTCAGTAAAAAGTAGATGTAAATGTTGTTCAACATTTTTTCCCTCGTTCATCGTTTCTTTTTACTAAAATAACTTGTAAATATTAAAATATAAGAACTTTATCTGCTTTTGTCATTTCTAAGTACCCTTATTTTAGGCTCATAATTAGTAACAATTTATTCATAGCATTGAGAATGAACTGCCCCCCCCCCCCGTATAAAACACCCTACAAACCAGCCAGGGCAGTGTTCCCTTTTGAATACTTGTGATGCTGGCGGGGCGGGGGGGGGGTGTCCGCTGTCCCGGTTGAACATTTTAGAAATCTGGCAAGCCTAATCTTGGGCGAAATGGCACCTCCGATTCTAAGTTAAATAGGTTGAACGCAGGTGCGTGCACGGGGAAGGGGGGGGGGGAGGAAACACCTGTTTGCCCGGGCTCGAGCGTTTGAGAATATTTGTATGCGAATAAACTCAAACATCAGTTGGGCATAACTACTAGAATCCAATTTGACGAATTCGTCATTCTCGCACTAATGAGGAAATGATGCTTAAATGAGTTTATAATGCTAAGGGTATAATGCTATTAAAAATATTTTGTTTGACAGCACCAATATGTTTTTCATTAAAGTCCTTACATAAATCTTTCTCTTAAAGGTTGAATTATGTCCCAACCATTTTAATTTTGCTGAACTTAACAAGCTCGAAAATGATTGTTCTTATGAGAATGACTCATAACGTTTCACCACTATCTCTACCGATTTTCTTTTTTCCTAACGGAACATTTACAAAATTTCACTTTGCTTTTGCAGCAAATTACAGGAAAAAAAAAACCGAGCAATGAGAGGAATGATAATTACTAGTAGAAAGCACAAAAACCTAACTTTACCTTTGCTTTCTTTTGTTGCCTCTTTAAAAGGAAAAGCTGGAATGATGTCTTCGTCCACACAGATGCTGAAGTCAAACGCTAATGAACTTATACTGTAGCTTGACAACTTTTTGAGTTTCAAACCACATAAATCGATCATTACAGTAGGAAAGGTGTAGCTGAATGTGTACTTCCTGGCAGTAAGTTTACACATATTGTTTCCTTTGTCGTCTAAAATTACAAATTTGATGTATGCTGAGATATCAAAAGGATTAGTTGAAGGACTACAGCTTATAGTCAGGTACTGATTGTAGCAATTGTCCCCTTCAGGAAAATAAGTCAGTTGCCATGAAGCACTTGAACACTGAAAAAGCGGACTAATAATCATCTGGCCTACAGCCTTAGCTCTGCTTTTTGCAGACGCTATTCTCCATACAAAAGATGTAGAAAAATAACTCCGTTCAATTACTTGCGATACATAGGACACAGCAAAAGAATCAGCATTAACAACACTCACGGCACTCATGGCTTGAAAATCAAGACTTATTCTGAAACAGAAATCGGTTAGGGCTTGGCCAAAGCGGAGTAATCACTCTTATGACGTACGCGATTCTGATTGGCGTAATATGAAGATGAACAAATTATCGGTAGAATATTCGCTTCTCTGGCGCAATTTAATTATTCATCACCAAAACAAAAGAAGCTAAGGTAAAAAAGCGTAAGGATTATCTAAGTGCGGCTATGGTTGCACTAATGTGTGAATAGGCAGAAGTGCACACCCCCTAAGGGCCCGCTAAATATCGCCCCCCCCCCCAAAAGCAAGAGCCCCCCAAATGGAGAAAAATACCCCTCAAAACAACTCCCCTAAAAATTTCAATGACGCAGTCTGTGCCATGACCCCCCCCCTCCCCCCAGGGGGGCACCCCTGGAATAGAGTATCCGTATTTTCTCATTCAGCGAAATTTCGAGCTCCTTTCGGCAAATTGAGAATTTCCGCGCTCCCAAAATTATAAGATCGGTTGCCCTGTTTTTAATTACAACCGTTTTCGAATTATGAATTGCTTTTAAAACATGTTCTGTCTTTGGTTTGGTTGGTGGGCAAATTTTTCAATCGTCAGTCAAACAAAAATGAATAATAGTAATTATGAAGTTTTCCGGTAATAAAGAATATATTTATTTCGTGGTCGAACGAACCCAAGCAAGCACAAATTAGTGGATCATCTGTTTTAGAAACTTTTCGGATAAAACATGTTTTGGAATCTTTGGCGTGATTCACGTCATCAGTTTGAAAAGATTTTATAGCTTTTTTAAGCATATGCTTGTTTTTCACAATTTCTTTCTCTTTTTCATCGTTAGTTTGATATCGACCGAACTTAAGTTTTATGCCACAGAAATTTTGTCCAATAAATTAATAAGGTATAAACAATAAAATCAATCAATTTATCCACATATTTGCGAAACCTCGGTTTGCACGAGTTTCAAAGAAACAAGAATCAACTTTTCAATGCAGGAAAAATAATCTACTTTCACCTCTAAGCAGCAGGCGAATTCATGCTTTGATACAAAGAGTGTTAACTGAAAATTTTACTGACGCTAAATTGTATGTTACCTTTTTAAAATACAGTGGCTGCCGATAATATGAATCACATTTGTTCTAAATAGTTTTGATTCCATAAAGAGGCTGATTCAATTAACCGGCGTCCACTTTACTAATATGTATATTTAACTAAAAAATGATAAGAAATATAATAGTTTGTCTACTGTAATAGGAAATTAGAGTTTAATGTTTCAAAAGAACTGACGTATTACTAGTAACTTAAAATTAAAATAACAAAGCCTTATTAAGCACTAACAGCTCTAAAACGTTACAAGTTTTATTTATAATTTGCAGTTTCTGTAGTCGACAATCTAATATTGCTTATACATCAGTAATGTACATATCTTTTGATTTCATGCTAAAGATTTTTACTGAATGATATGTCAAGTTATACCACTAAGCAAAAAAAAAAAAAAAAAAGTACAGGTGAGTCATTCCATGTCAAGTGACCTAGGGGTCCCCACTCGACCATCTTCGATTTGGATGAAATTTTATAGAGGCGTAGAGATGCCTTTAGAACTAACCTGTGCAAGTTTTCATCTTCCTAGATCTAAATCCTGAGGATCTAGGATCGCCGAAAAAAGTGATCCAAAATGGCGGATCAGCTTTTTGTGCCAAATTGCCAACTTTAGACTAAATTTACAGAAAGTTTTATCACACTGGAAGCCTGAAATTTTAGGCACTTAAAGTATGTTTGGTCGTTAATATGTTCAAGTATTTTCGTGAATTTGAGCTCATTAGATTTTGTGTAGCACGCGCGTGAACTTGCAGAAAAACGCAATGACGCAAGATTTTCCTGGATTTTAAGTTGTCATAAAATCTAAACAAAAATAATTCAAAAGTTCTTGCTTCGTGATTCCATTGTAAAAACACTTGTTTTTAATGGGTGACAGTTACAGAGCTTAAATATCTATTTTCTAAACGATATTGTCATTCAAAGTGGCTATCAAAGCCGTTCAAGTGAAAAATAGCCTATATTCAAAGCGTTATAGCTCAAGTTTGTCACCTCGCATCTTCTTTTCGTTTAAACCATTAGAAGAAACAGATTTTTTCCTTTAAAAATAAGTTTTTTTTTCGATGGTGTTCTTTCGTTTAAGGCCAAAAAAATGAGCTCGAAATTTTGTCTGTCGTAACGAATTGCGATGTTTAAGAGCAAATAGCGGAAAATTTTATCACACTGGAAGCCTGAAATTTTAGGGGCTCAAAGTACGTTTGGCTGTTAGTATATTCAAGTATTTTTGTGAATTTGAGTTCGTTAGATTTTGTGTAACATGCGGTTAAACTCGTAGAAAAACGCGATTGGGAAAATTTTCCCTAGATTTTAGGTTATCATAAAATCTGAACAAAATGAATTCAAAGGCTCATGCTTCGTGATTTCACTGCAAAAATACTTGTTTTTAATGGGACACAGTTTCAGAGCTTAAATATCTATTTTCTAAAAGATATTGTCACTCAAAGTGGTTATCGAAACCGTTCAAGTGAAAAATATCCTATTTTCAACGCGCTGTAGCTCAAGTTTGTCATCTCGCTTCTCTTTTTCGTTAAGACCATTAGAAAAAACAGATGTTTTCCTATCAAAATAAGTTTTTTCTTTGATGGTGTTCTCTTAAATAGTGGTTTGAAAATGAGCTTGAAAAACTCTTTGTCGCTCGCACGAGAAAAGCTGGTTCCTCAATGTATAACGGGTAGTGATTGCCTTGGAAACGGGTTTATGGTGGTTTATGGCATCTACTAGTCAGAATTATTTTTTCATTCTTCTTTTTGAGAGTTAATCTTTCAAATTAAATAGGATACCTGAAATTTTCTTTTAATAAAAAATGAGTTATTACAAACGATTTCTGTGACAGATTAAAAAACAATGTTAAGAACAAGTGTATGGCAACAGCTTGAATAATAATAATTTAAAAATCGTTTGCTCCTTTAAAAAACAGAAACTATTTATCGTTTTTCTTCTTCAATTAGATTATTTATTGTAAAGTTGGATATAAAAAAATGTCTCTACTTGACCTATCTCATCATAATATGTTATACTTATGTCGACATTGCTGGGAGAGATTCGAAATGCTTTCTAGTGAGTAGTCATTTTTCATCTGCATTACTTTATTTATCAAGCATGGTTTCGATAATAGACATTGGTAATTTATTTCGGTTTACTTGTACTTTTCAATTTATTTACGTTTGAATTTTTATTAAAACTTTCAATGGAATCTAATAAAGGTGACGATTTTTCCCCATGCTCCATTGGACTTATAAATCGTTCAAGTTGCCATTTAATAACTTTTAATAAAAAAAAGGATTGAAATTGATTCGCGATCTTGATCCAGATCACCAGAATTTGCTATTTAAGCATACTCGTCGAACTTTTAACTATGTATCAACAATATGTTTGCACCATGAAGCACTGCTTTTATCCCAATATGAGTACTTGCAAAAATGCTGTTGCAATCCGTTTGAAAATCCTGGTCATTCTTTAAAAAAAGTCTAAGAGCTTTAAATACATCTACAATTGATCGACTAAAAAAAGTAACAAAGAAGGACTTTCTACCTGGTCAAAAATTGTGTATCAGCTGTTGAAAAAAGTTAGGAAGTTTGACTTTATCATTATCATTATCCTCATCATCTGATTGTGATGAACCAGTTGAAGCTGCCGAAAAATTAAATCGCAGTTTAACAGCTATCGGCGTATCTCCTTTGAAATTTCAAAGAGTGAGTAAACGGGATTCAGAGGGATATGCAAAACACAAAATTGCTGAGACACAGATCTTAATCGGAAAGAAAATTGCAGCTTCAGGTGGTTTAAATGCTGCAATTGCTTCACAACCTAGTGCTGCCATCATACAACATTGTACAGATTGCTCTGAGTATGCTGAGCTCCTAAATGACATCAAAGATAAATTGAATACTTCGACAAATCGAGATGAAAAACTACAAATCTTAACTTTGGCTCCAAGCAGTTGGTCAATTAAAAAAGTAGTGTCAGAGTTTTGTGTTTCTGAAAGAATGATCAAAACGGCGAGAAAGCTAAAAGCAGAATGTGGTGTGCTTGCCTTGCCAGCCAGAAAAAGGGGCAAAGTTTTGTCTGAAGTGGTTAAAAATCGAGTAGTTAGTTTTTTTGAGGATGATGAGTTTAGCCGCATTTGCCCAGGAAAAAAGGATTATGTATCTGTTAGGATAGGAGGCGAGAAAAAACACATGCAAAAGCGTCTTTTGCTTTCCAATTTGAAGGAGATGTTTGTTTCATATCGTGAAAAATTTGACCCAGAAGTAAGTTTCTCGAAATTTTGTGAACTTAGATCAAAGTGGTGTGTTACTGTTGGCTCATCCGGAATGCATACTGTTTGTGTGTGCACTGCTCACCAGAACGCTAAGCTTTTGCTTTCAAGTAGTCTATTGAAAGATGATTATAAAGTTCTTTTATCAAAAACTGTGTGTGACATTGAGTCCAAAGACTGTATGTTGAGAAAGTGTGATGAATGTCCAGGCAGAAAAGCTCTTGATCTCTATTTATCGGAAAGTTACAGGGATATTTATCCTGAGGAATCTGTTGAATTCAAACAATGGGCTCAAACTGACCGTACTTTGTTAGAATCCAAGCAAATGACAGTGGAAGACTTTTTGGAAGAACTAGCAAGAAAACTTTTTGATCTATCGGTTCATCATTACATTTCAAAACATCAAGCAATGTACCTCAAAAGTGTTAAAGAAAATCTGAAATCTGACGAAATCGTAACTATATTGGATTTTTCAGAAAACTATTCGTTTTTAATCCAAGATGCAGTTCAAGGATTTTATTGGGAGAACAGTCAAGCTACACTGCATCCTATTGTAGTCTATTTTCGTGATTCCACTGATCAAGTGCAATGTTTAAGTATGTGTGTTATAAGCGACTGTTTAAGACATGATACAATAGCTGTTCATGCATTTTTGACAAAAGTGATTGACTTCGTAAAATGTTCAATTGCGGAGATAAACTATGTTATACACTTCAGTGATGGGTCATCTGCTCAGTATAAAAATTTCAAGAATCTAGTCAATCTTTGTAATCACTATGATGATTTTGGCATTAAAGCAGAGTCGAACTTTTTCGGAACTAGCCACGGGAAATCACCATGTGATGCCATTGGTGGTACTATAAAAAGATTAGCAACTCATGCAAGCTTACAGAGAACAAAAAATAACCAAATTTTGACACCAACCGATTTGTTTCATTTTTGTGATAAACATATTAAAAATATTAATTTTTTTTTTGTTTCCAAAGATGAAATTGAATCAACCAGGTTGATTCAGGAAAAACGGTTTCAGAACGCCTCTACTGTTGCAGGAACTGGAGAAAATCATCAGTTTCTTCCTATCGACTCGAATCAAATACGCATAAGAAGGGTTTCAACCGATTCTGTATCCTTTATCGCAAAAGTTTCTCATTCAGGAAAGATATTAAAAACTTCTGCGTCAAATCTTCAGCCAGGGAATTTTGTTGCTTGCACTTACGACAATATGTGGTGGATTGGTAACGTTTGTGAGGTTTCAATTGAAGAACATGATGTTTTGGTAAACTTTC